>NC_136501.1:112048164-112063164 GCF_053919585.1 Euprymna scolopes
ATTTGGTAATATTTCTATAAACAAATACGCATATGCACACTAACTTCCGGTCACGTGTCAAAGGTAGCGTTAATTACTTTCAGTGTCATGCGTGTAGGTCGCCCGCCATGTTTTTTTTAGCGATTTTTGAAAAGTGGCAGGATTGTCAACCTCCGCCCATAGAAATTCTGTAAAATAAATGAAAAAACTAAAATATTTATCTAGGTATTTTTCTGCCCATGTTTCAAAATAATCTCGTCAAATTTTGACAAACTTTAAGCGGTGATCGGAGTTATCTCCCCTGGAACCCCCATCATCATCCGCGAAAAAATATAATGGCCGCGACACGATCGATCGATCTCATTAAAGTTTGATTTTCCTCTGTAAAAAAATAAAACAATACAAAACAAAACTACTTGATCAAATTAACTGATTTTTTTTTTTTGGGGGGGGGGGGGCTGTTTTACAATTTGTCATTATTCTGAGGGAGACAACTCTCTTTTTCTAAGAGATTCGTTCATTTTTTTTTTATCTCATAATTTAGGACGCTAATAATGCTGTCAGTAAGTTTTCACGAGCGGTTTACAAAAACATAAAAGTATGTTTTTCGTTCTTTTTTTCTGAGGAGGGAGGTGTATCCAATTATAGAACTTGTATAGTTTTTAACAGGTACTTAAAAAATATAAAGAAAATCAACATATTTTTACTTGCTTATAAATATATGTATATATATAAATGCCAAAAATCACTTACCTAAAAAATATACTATTAAATGGATAGTTCCATTTTTCATTGTTAAGAATTTATCCATATTTATATTTTAAATTCCATGTATTTTTTAAATAAAAGGATTTTTTAAAGCGAGGGTCGTAGAAAATCGCATTTTCATAACGTGTTTTGTGGCAAGATTAAAGAGCTGCTGCTAATATGAAATTTATCAAATATGGATTCGTTCAAGTGACATAATTTCTCTTTTTTATTGCGTGTGTTAACCAAAATTAGTATTTTCGTCCTCCGTAGTTAAAAAGAAATGCACATTGACTTATAAGTTTTTCCCCTAAAAAAACAAAAAAAACAAAACAAAAAAAAACAAAAACCACTTCATCGATGTTTTTAAAAATTCTTTTAATAGAATACACGAGTTTTTGATTGATATATTTTAATATTTCTTTATCGACTGAATTTTTTTTTTTTTTAAATATCTAAAAAAAGAAATACATTGAATGAAATAGAAAAATTTGCCGCCAGCGTCTGTAATTTACTTGACGATATAAGCATATCATGAGCTTTCATTAAAAAAAAAAATCAACGTAGTTAAAAAAACAAGTTTTACACCTTGGACTTTACAGGTAAATTTCCCAAAACTATTCTTTGTTTTTTGTTTTAAATTAGAATATTTTCTTTATTGATCTTTTATCTTCAAATTGTGATATATAAAACTTTGGCACATAAATTAATTATTGAAATTTTAATAGACATTTCAAAATCGCGGGGGGGGGGGAATTAGAAAAAAAAAACGTTTGTCTAAAATATTATATTTAGTTGATTGGAAATTTCACATTGACCTTGAAAATATCGTAAAAATTCGACCAATAGAAACATTTTGATAGATTTTTAAAGTTTAAAAATTGAAAAATATTTAACTCGTAAAATTCAATTGATTTTGTTACGTAAAAAAAATGACTGCATGGAGGCACGCCGGCATTTTGTAAACATTTTGTAAACACTGATTTTTTTTAAATAAAAAATTATATTTCTATTATTTTTCAAACAACTTTAATATTTTTCCATACAGAAAATAAACAACCCACTTTAAAAAGAGAAATTACGAGTTTCTTTTTTTTATATTTTATTCGCAGTTTTCTGTAAGGGATGTCAAAAATTCCTTCAAATTTCTGATACACCTACTGCTTGATCAAATTAAGTGACTTTTTTTTGTATAAAAACTTCATTCCATAACGAGTACGTACAATATAACTTTTTTCAATATTTTAATTTTTTAATGGGTTAATGTTTACTTTAACTATAATTTTTTAATGGGTTAATGTTTACTTTAACTATAGCAGAACACCGGCCAATAAAATTTGATTTAGTTGGGGTTTTCGGGGTCGCTGACAACGAATCTGATATTCAAACCCGTCGCAAATTTACCGTTTGCATGAACCCCTGGACCCTTGCGCTATTTTGCGTCATGTTATCGTATTCGTTAACGCTGTGGTCGCTGCGGCGCTGCGCGTGAGCGGTTCTTATTGAAATGTACGTGCGCACACTCGCGTAGTCATGTGAACTTTTACTGCACAAGGCCCATGAATACATGGCGGACATTTTAAATGACAGGAAATATTTTTCACAAAATTAAAAAAAACAATAGTTTTCATTTCATTAGTAATTAGATAAAAAAACTTTTCATGAAATAAAAAAGAAGTTTGCACCTCCTCTAATGCTAAAAATAATGTTGTCAATAAGTTTTCCCGAGCGGTTTACAAAAAAAAAAAAAAAACATTTTTGTTTTTCGTTCCTTCCTTTTTTTTTTTTTTTTTTTTTGAGGGCGGGTATTCAATTATAGAATTTGTATAGTTTTTATCAGGTGGAGGGGTGGGGGTGGGTGTTGTGGCTCCCACCCCCGCCCAAATGTAAACAGAATTTTTTAATGAAAAATTAAACGGTTCTTCTGCTTGGTGTATGTCGACGCGTTACTTACGAAAAAACGGCAAATTAACTGCAGAAGCACCTGTTAAAAAACTATACAAGTTCTATAATTGAATACCCACCTAAAAAAAAAAAAAGAACAGAAAACATAAAATATTTTTGTAAACCACTCGTGAAAACAATTTGGTATTTTTTTTTTTTTTTTTTGCGACGTGCCCCGCCGCCCCGGCGTATTTTAAACACCTCAACCTCCCCATTTTAAGAACGGCTTTCGGAATAAACACCACCAACCTCGAAATCCGTTCTTAACATGAGGAGGTTGGGGTGAGGTGTTTATTCCAATAGCCGTTCTTAACATTTAAAATTTACCCTTTAATGTTTTAAATCAATTAAAAAGCATAAAAAACTACGTAACACAGAAAAATGAACGACATTTTGGGGGGTGGGGGGGTGGGGGTGAAAATATAGGACTCCATCAAGTTTTACATAATTTTAAAAATGTTCATTTCGTGACAGGTTCGTGCAACATAAATATTTTGGTACTTACAATTTAGTCAAGACATTAAAAAAATCAAAATATCGAAAAAAGTTTAAATAGTATGTATCCGTTATGGAATGAAGTTTTCTGAAAAAAAAAATTCACTTAATTTCATCAAGTATTTTTTTTTTTTTTTTTACAGCGGAAAAACACGTTTTTATGAGAGCGCGTTGAAGGCAGCCATCTTGGGTTAAAAAATATGTTTGTATTTAAGAAATGCCAAAGGGAGATAACTCCAGTTAAAGCGCTTACACCCCTCCCCATCTTTAATACTAACTTTTCTTCCTAAAAATCGAACATTTTGCTCGGTATCATAACAAATTATTTTTTTCGCTGTAAAAAAACAAAAAACAAACAAAAAAAACAAAAAAAAAAAACAAAAAAACAAAAACAAAAAAAAACTACTTGATGAAATTAAGTGAATTTTTTTTTTTCGGAGAACTTCGTTCCATAACGGATACAATACATACAATTTAAACTTTTTCCGATATTTTGATTTTTTTTTAATGTCTTGACTAAACTGTACAAGTACCAATATTTTTATGTATATTTTTTCAATTAAATTGAATTCGGCAATCGTGAAGAAAGAGAGAGCCTGTTTCCTCGGTTTGACTATAGGTGGCGTTACTGTCTGTCCACCCCGTTACGGAAGCACAAAATGTATATAATGCTACCCTTGAAATAAAAATAAATGTTTTTGTTATATTTTAATTTTAAACATGTTTTTTTTTTTTTTTTGCAAACAGTTTTAAGTTTTATTTTTTTTCAAACATTTACGTTTTTTTTTTGTTTTTGCAAACATATATAAGTTTTATTTTTCCAAACATTTACGTTTGTTTTTGCTATATTTTTCTTTTAAACATACAACCGTTTTTCGGCGAGTATTTTTTACGCTCTTATGATTAAAAAAAAATCAACGTTTTTTTTTTTTTTTAAATCTTTTTTATGAGCCCCTCCCTTTTTTTTTTTTTTTTTTTTTTTAATTTTCTGCACTTATTTTACCTTTTCCGCGAGTATTTATATATATATTTGAAAAAGGATATTGTAAAACCTGAATCTTACTTGAAACTACTATTAAGAAATAGCGCGGTACCGGTACAATAAGTGCATAAGCAAACTTTTCAAAAAGAAAAATATTTAAAAATATTTAGTTTATGCTTGCAAAAAAACAAACAAAAAAAAAACGTAAATGTTTGAAAATAAACAAGCAACAAAACGTAAATGGTTGGAAAAATAAAACTTAAATATGTTTGCAAAAACAACAACAAAAAAAAACGTAAATATGTTTGAAAAAAATAAAACTTAAATATGTTTGCAAAAAAAAAAAAAAAAACACGTTTAAAATTAAAATATAACAAAAACATTTATTTTTATTTCAAGAGTGGCATTGAAAACATTTTGTGCTTCCGTAACTGGGTGGACAGACAGTAACGCCACCTATAGTCAAACGGAGGAAACAGGCTCTCTCTTTCTTCACGATTACCTTGAATTCTAGATAAGAATCATGTTGCACCCAAAAGATTTCCGAAAACATTTTCCGTATTATTGACCCCAAAATTATGTAAATAAATTACAAAGATCTGCTGTGATTTGCAAGGGAGATAACTCGACCATCTCAAACTACATTGAATTAGATGTAAGTTATTTCCCTTGTATTGTTGTTAAATTTTATGTCTTTTCTTCTAAACGTTTCTTTTTCTTTTCTTCTTTTCCCTCTTCCTTTTAAAGCCATGGTCATAAAACTGTTAGAAATAGACAGACGCTTCTAAGCTAATTAGGGAATGCATAAAACTTAGGAACATCACGACAGTGAGACAATGCAGAACTCTGAAAATGTGAAAGTGATACATGTTCGTTAAATACCTCCAACGCACCAGACAGATTTACCTCCCTCCCTATTTGTAACAGCGTGTAATTATAATTTAATATTATCATCTTTTATACCATTTAAAAGAAGAAGATTCAAATAAACTAGTCATGGTTCCAAAAGGTTTTTACAGCATACGAAAATATTGAAAATGCGAAACGAAAATTGTGCTTACATTATCGAAACCTTAAAACAACGTTACTATGTACCTATTTACTATGCCTCCCCACGAGACAGAGTTAGACACCAGGGTCGTTTTTTAACGTGGAGAAAAGGTACAAAAATAAAAATTGTCTCAGTCGTGAAGGATTTCTCCTCCACCGAAAGAGAACAAGAAATAGAAGTGCAGCAATGCAGCATCTGAAGAACAGATACTACACTTTGATCTTGTTTATATATTTTATTGCTTTTTAAAAATTTTGAAAATACAATTAAGTAAAAAAAAAAAAGATTTTTGAACAACAAAATTAGGCACAAGGCCCTACAAGAAATTGGGGAGGGGAAGGGTTCAGGGTCTTTGTGACTAAAGTGATTAAAAAGTAATAAATGTAGACTTTGGAGTCTTACTCTTGACTGGCAACATTTACCAAAATAACTCATTCACTCTATGGATCTTAAACTAACTTATAAATCCCCAGCGTTTAAGAATCAAAACCATATTTACAATTTAAAAAACAGTTGTCTATGTGTTTGTGTATGCATTTTTTTTTTTTTTTTTTTAAATATTAATTTTGTGTGTGTGTGTGCATGTGTGAAAAAATAAAGTTCAATTTCATTGGTAAATAAAAAGTTTTTAAATTAGGAAAAGGATTGCTCGTGGCCAACGTTAGTGATCATTTTGAAAGCATAAATACACATGCGTTTAAAAAATCTGGTAAAAATCAACTAATGGTCAGATTTTTATGACATTTTAGATACTTACTCATTTTTAAATTAACTCATATTTTAAAACAAAATTTTTTAAATTAAATATATGAGAGGAAATATTTGGGGAGGGGGTTCATGTTACGAAAACGAAACAAAATAAATTAACTTGATTTTTTTTCCTACTTTCATCCCAAATGAGGCACAGTGCTATTTTGATATAAGAGGCTACTATAGGGGTCATAACTTACAGGGATACTATATATCACAAAGCAAAAACAAATAAATAACACACACACACACACACACACACACACACACACACACACACACACACACACACACATATATATATATACACACACATATATATATATATATATATATATATATATCAGAGCAAATAGTTAATAAAACATGTTAAAACACTTTGGAAAAGAGTTAAAAACATATTTCATCTGAAAAGGAAACACTAGATAAGTGGATAGTCCTTAATCCGCAGAGTTTCGAAGAAATACTTTCCTTCTCATCAGAGGGTAGGAATTAGCACAATGCGGGATCGGATTTTGCATGCAAAAGTATTTGATGAAATTGCAAGTAAGTCAAAGATCTTAAAACGACCCTAAACGGCTGTGTCGATTCTTTTAAAATTTCACACAAATATACTTTATGTATTTAGCAGTGTTCTTAGATAGGCTTAGTATTTGAATGTCTTCGATAAGTATCAATAATCGATAATCGAAAAAAATCCGACAAAAGAAGATACAGTTAACACTTTGTACAGCCATTATAAATATTTATACATCACAAGTTTATTTCATAAGTTTTATTACCGCACAAGCAGAAATCCCGGCACATGAAATTAACAGTAGGTTCTTTGATATGACAGGGGCGTGTTTGAATTGAATGTTTCCGTTTAGAACACATAATTGAACCATGATATTTGATATTTGTATTTTAAACTTCAATTCAAGCGATTATATGAAAACTAGCCTGGTTACCATATGTTGCCTGGGTATTTGGAGGTATGTGTAGAGCAAAATAAAAAAAGATGTGGTAGCAGGCAGGCAGGCTCGAACCCATACAGCGAAGGAGGAAAAGAACGTGAAAAAAAGTGCTGTTGCGTCCATCGTCAAACCGGAAGTGATGAAGATTTAAACTAAGGCTTGTCAATCGAAAAGAGGGGACGACTTTCGAAAATATCGGCGAAAAAAGCGGCCCCTCCTTGTAGAAAAGTGCCCAGTTGAGGGTGAAGGGATTAATCTTTTTAGCGAATTGTTCGATATTTGTCGATATTGTCCGAAGATTCGAGCTTCAAAACGATATCGATCTCATGAAAATCTGTCGCCTCCGTCGAAAGTTTTAGGCAGGCAAGCATACATGCATACATGATGGTAGTTGCATCTTTCCAGATGATCGCCGTCACATTGAGTTCTCCCAATCTTGTCGTCCATGCCATCTCAGATGACGCTGCACTCCTGCCACAGATTTGCACATCTTGAAGCAGATGTGACATACAAATTAAGCAATTTCCATCGAGTTGACTTCCTCTTGAAGTCGAAGGGTATTCCTATGAACAATCACATGTCTTCTCAGACCAGCAGTAGACTTGCAAACTTTGCTGCATGTTAAACAGATCGTTTGGTTCGGACTAATAGATGCAAAGTTGACCTGAATAGGAGTTTTGTGCGACTTAAGGTGGCTGAAGTAGCCAGCTTTTGACAAAATCACTCGTTCACAAGTGTCGCATTTCCAGCTCTGTGTGTCATGCTTAAGACCATCAATTAAACCTTTGTGAAGCTCTCGCTTCAGATTGCTGTGGGCCTGCTTTCTTTTCTCTAGAGCATCACAACTTTCACGCACAAGCTTTCGCCACTTCGGCCTTTACAGAGTAAGTTCTTCCCAGGTGCTGATGTCGATTTGTAAGACTTTCAAATTATTGTTTGTAGAATCCTTGAACCTCTTAGTAGGCTTGTATTGAGGACGCTTGCCATTTTCCAGCTCCCCGTAGAAAATTTGTTTTGGCAGCCTACAATCTTTCATTCAAACTAAGTGGCCCACCCAACGCATGTGAGATCTGATTACAAGGGTCTCAACACTAGAGCAACATGCTCTCACAAGGACTTCAGTATCGGGTACTTGTGCTTGCCACTTGATGTTTAAGATATGTCTCAAGCATTTTTGGTGAAATCGTTCAAGCCAATTAATGTGCCTTTGATGCTATGTCCATATCTCTGATGAACACAACATTGTGGTTAGCACACAGGTCTTGTAAACGCAGATCTTAGTCCTGTCTGTGATGCTATGATCAGACCACACTCTCTTCTCCAACCTTCCAAAAGCTACAGATGCCTTCTGAATTCGCCTGTGGATTTCAGTGTCGAGACAGCCATCCCTCGACAGAGAATTACCAAGGCACAAAAATGAATCAACTACTCCCAGTCTAGCACCATAGACCATGATATTCGGCTCCACGTATGACTGGCCCGGTGCAGGACTGAACATCACCTTTGTTTTAGACAGACTGATCCTCAGACCAAAGGCAGTGTAGGAGTCAGCAAAGCGATCCATTCTACATACATACATACATACATACATACATGATGATGATGATTGCAACGTCTTGTCAGACGAGTGCCACTCCCTCAAACATTTAAAATCCATGAGCCCAAATGCCTGAGGGAGTATCTATACAAATATGATGTTACAGAGTCTTAGCTTTGTATGACAGCTAAGTCTCTCTCTCGGTTCAAAATGTTGAGATCCAGCAACAAGCAAGAGCAAGATAGCCAGCAACAAGTTAAACTGCAGACCAGCTTAATGCGGGCACTGGTCTTCCGCTTTATGGTTTTTTAAATCAGAGATTTGCTTCTCCTAGAAAGGTTGCCTTCACCATGGCTTACAGGAGCCCTCTCCACCCCAACACACACACACACACACACACACACACACACACGCACACACACACACACACACACACACACACGCACGCACACACACACACACACACACACACACACACACACACATATACACGGTGCTAGTTGGCCGTTGACCCAGAAAAAGAGTTCATTCGCCCTTTACATACATACATACATACATACATACATACATACATACATTTAAACAGACAGGTGAGCTTTATATTATAGATAATTTCATAAAATCAACAGTACGTTCTCATTAGTGCAATTTCAACAACAATGTATTGTGAACTTAATAACTGTGGAAGAGATTGAAAAAAAATGGACGATTTTACCGATTTCGATGACATTAAAATCTGGGAGAGTGAAGCATTCAGTGATCCTCAATCAATCCCGGGCAATATCGGATCTTCTTGCTAGTACACAACAAAACACAAATATTTGTCAAACCTCAGCAATATTTATTTCTCATTTAAAAAGTGGCACCTATAACCTTTGACATTAGAGTCTACTATGATAACCTTTAGGAATGCGCTTCTATATATAAATCCTACACGAAAACGGGCACTTAAGTGCATTTCAATTTTTGCGACAGTTTTTTTTTTTTTCGTTTTGGGAGACGTTAATTCGGAACAAAGGGAGACAATTCAAGAAATTCTTAAACTTTTTCGATGCTTCTTGGTTATTAGAGGGAAATCCGAAAATCGAAATACTAAATTTCAAGGAAAACCAATAGTATCTACTTATTGTCGTGTCGAAATTATGAACATATCCAAAAATTTCGAAAAACGATAAGGTAGAAAATTAATTATTAATGGAAACAATTTTCGGAGACAATTAGCAAGAAGTGAGTTTTCTTAAATGGCCTGAGATTTTCAAACTTTCCAGGAAATAATTACCCCCCCCCGTTACGATTCGAACTCTCCTGTTTTTTTTTTTATTTTTTATTTATTTATTTATTTATTTTTTTTTTTTTGCAAAGCTTAACAGGGACATTGATTCGTGAGAGAAAATAAATCTTTCTTAGAAACAATAACACAAAATAAAACGTTACTTATCTTGGCACTTCCGCATAACAGTGACATGAGACGAATGTGTTTATTTTAGTTTCAAGAACGGCAGATAAAGGGCGTGTATTAGCCGAAAGGGGGTCGGTAACTCGTACCTTTCTAAATATTCGTGCAAAAACTATTTGGACAAATAAAGGAACTGTATTCTTTGTAGTTGTGCAAAAACACTATATTCCAAAAATGTTTCAATGAATATAACTCACTGAAAGAAAAACAAATAAGAAAAAAACAATATAAAAAAATTTCTGTAAATTTTTAGAAATAAATAAAAACTTCTGCATTAAAATTATATTTTGTTACATTGACAAGCAAAAATTATATTTTGATATATGTTTATACAATCTTACTGTAAAAAACCCCAATATTTCTGTAAAAAAATTATTCGTAAACCTCTATAAACGTTCCGTGTTTTTAAAATTCTATATTGCTACATTGACAAACATAAATTATATTTCGATACATTTTTAATTGAAAAGAAATTATATTAATGCATTAAAATTATATTTCGATACATTTTTAATTGAAAAAAAGTTATATTAATGCATTAAAATTATATTTCGATACATTTTTAATTGAGAAGAAATTATATTAATACATTGAAATTATATTCGATACATTTTTAATTGAAAAAAAGTTATATTAATACATTAAAATTATATTTCGATACATTTTTAATTGAAAAGAAATTATATTAATACATTGAAATTATATTTCGATACATTTTTAATTGAAAAAAACTTATATTAATGCATTAAAATTATATATCGATACATTTTTAATTGAAAAGAAATTATATTAATACATTGAAATTATATTCGATACATTTTTAATTGAAAAGAAATTATATTAATGCATTAAAATTATATTTCGATACATTTTTAATTGAAAAGAAATTATATTAATACATTAAATTATATTTCGATACATTTTTAATTGAAAAGACATTATATTAATGCATTAAAATTATATTTCGATACATTTTTAATTCAAAAGAAATTATATTAATGCATTAAAATTATATTCGATACATTTTTAATTGGAAAGAAATTATATTAACACATTGAAATTATATTCGATACATTTTTAATTGAAAAAAAAGTTATATTAATGCATGAAAATTATATTTCGATACATTTTAATTGAAAAGAAATTATATTAATACATTAAAATTATATTCGATACATTTTTAATTGAAAAGAAATTATATTAATACATTAAATTATATTTCGATACATTTTTAACTGAAAAGAAATAATATTAATGCATTAAAATTATATTTTGATACATTTTTAATTGAAAAATAAAAATATATTAATACACTAAATTATATTTTGATACATTTTTAATTGAGAAATAAAATTATATAAATGCATTAAAATTATATTTTGGTACATTTTTAATTGGAAAGAAATAATATTAATGCATTAAAATTATATTTCGATACATTTTTAATTGAAAAATAGAATTATATCAATACATTAAAATTATATTTCGATACATTTTTAATTGGAAAGAAATTATATTAACACATTGAAATTATATTCGATACATTTTTAATTGAAAAGACATTATATTAATGCATTAAAATTATATTTCGATACATTTTTAATTGAAAAATAAAATTTTATCAATACATTAAAATTATATTTCGATACATTTTTAATTGGAAAGAAATTATATTAACACATTGAAATTATATTCGATACATTTTTAATTGAAAAAAAGTTATATTAATGCATTAAAATTATATTTCGATACATTTTAATTGAAAAGAAATTATATTAATACATTAAAATTATATTCGATACATTTTTAATTGAAAAGAAATTATATTAACACATTAAATTATATTTCGATACATTTTTAATTGAAAAGAAATAATATTAATGCATTAAAATTATATTTCGATACATTTTTAATTGAAAAGAAAATTATATAAATACATTAAAATTATATTTTGATACATTTTTATCCAATAAATGTTTCGATTTTCATATTTTCTGTATTATTTATTTCGTTATTATATATTTTTGCGTTATCGTAAACACTTGTTTATATTTGAGGTTCATATAATTGCTGCTAGACAGCAGTTCTCTTTCGAAGAACAGGTACCAATAACTCGGCTCTTTTGCTAATATGTCACTGTCATGCAGAAGTGCCCTTATCTGAATATACTCATATATTTCATTTAACAACTATCATTTCAGAACAAGTATTTCCATTACCCGTCTAAAATATTTCTTGTAGATAGAGTTAAAAAAATATATCAGCAAATTATTCGAGGACTAACGGGGGGGGGGGACAGGCTTGCCAGGTTGTAAAATACGCTTAAATATATTTAACTCATGCAAATTTCGTATGTATTATTACAGAGCCAATTTTCTATTGAATATTATATTGTACCTAATTTTAAACGTACTGATTTCAAACGTTAAAACAACAAAATAGAATGACTTTGGCGTCATCAGCTAGAATCGAAACCTAACATTCAGCGCTCCAGTGGCGTCTCCTACCGATGTAGTTACTGAGAAATAGGCAAGAAAAGTTAAAATTAAACGACTTGAAGAAATTGAATTGGATTTGGGCATGCGCAGAAAAAAGTAAAAATTAGTCGGCAAGTTGAAATGAACATTTTGCATTTCAACTTGCCAATGTATGTTTGTACGCGTTTATTCATCTATCCAAACAAAAAATTTACTCGTTATAAACCATCCTTGTTGTGTGATTACTATTTCCTGTTAATTTCAGTGTTTAGCAGTTTAACAGTTTATCGGTTAAATGTGTATACACAGACAGGTAGACACACACATATACATCTACTGCTTTATTTATATATATATTTTTTAAACTTTTTTACGCAAATTTAAATTTTGTTAAAAAAGTTTTCTAAAAACCAAAAAAAGGTCATTGTCATTTAAATAATGACTGTTAAAAACTATTTATAAAATGTATTGTAATGACAATTTTCATTTATTTCAGGATTCTGATTTTGTTTCGAAAACTTTCTTAATTTTACTTTAGTTCAATAAATTTATATTTTATTTTGTGTTATTGAATTATATTTAACGCGAATTTTTGACACTTTCGCATACATTCTACTTGAATTACCTCCTCTTGTTCTGAGTTCTTCAAAATGAAAACAAGATAAATCATCCCTAAGTGCCTAGATAGCTAATAGCGGAGAAGAGACAGAGATTGGTTCACGTGTGCGATCGATAATCCCTTATATTCTTTTAAAAATTCGTCTTTTTTTTTTTTCAATTTTTTTTGAGTAGATTATTACTGAATTTACACTAATCTACCAGATTATCAACGAAAATGAAAAAAAAATTAATATTTAAATATTTGTAGGGGTGCTCAATTTTTAATGCGCCTTTCTAGTAAATCGAGCACCCAATTTAGAACAACTAGACATTATCAGGCCACTTTTCGCGAATTTAGCCTTTTTTCATATATAAAACAATCTAAGAAAGCGAAATTAAAAAAAAGGTCAACTGCTTAAAAAAAAGGCTAAATTCGTGAATTTTGGCCTGAAAATGTCCAGTGGTTCTAAAATGGGTGATCAGTTTACTAGAACGTTGCATTAGAAACTGAGCACCCCTACAAATATTTAAATATTAACTTTTTTTCTCATTCTTCTGATAATCTGATAGTCCATTCGATATGAATCCGATGAAAAAAAAAACAAAGAAACTACAAAAAATATAAAGGGAGGATATCGATCGTCACTTGAACCCATGTCTGTCCCCTTTCTTTTATTAACACCGGTTTACCATATACTCTAAGCATATTCATCATTAGAACGAAAGGCTACGTTTAGTAGCAGTTCGGATCCTGCTTACACCCTTCATCTGTTGAAGGCTGTTTCGATTTACACTTAACAGCAGCGATGCAACAGCAGCTTCCAATCCTGCTCACAACAATGTCATCGCATTCAAACATCTCTTTCGTAGAAACGTATTTACAGTGTGACTCGGACATAAGAGCCTTCTGCCCCCGGCCCTACAGCTATCTTACATCTATATAAGGGTTTCTTTTTTATATCCGGGCTTCTTAATCCTGGTTTCTTATATCCGGGTTACACTGTATTTTAAATTTCTGATTTTTATTGTACACCTGTACTCGTATTCTTTTTGCTACTATCCCGTTTATCACGACTCTTCCTTTTATTTTTACTTGCGACAGCAGATGTGGGTACATTAACAACCGACTACTGTCTATCGCCGTGCGTGCCATCGTTCTCTCTACAGGCGAAAAATAAGTTAACATCCGGTATTCTTCGACGTTGAAAGAAAAGATGGCGCGATTCAAACAGTGCTCGGTTTGTTATTAAAGGTGTGGCGGTTGTAAAACACCCGCCCAACATTTACGATTCTTTTTTTCAAGTGGGGGAAAGAAAAAGAATGATTCTTTGTCGTATTTAATAATTGAATAAACTTATTTGTCTGTGCCTGGACCTGGACGTAGATTCCATGAACAGAGTTTCTTTCTTGGAACTGTACGCCTGTGGAACTCTCTTCCATTTGCCTGCTTTCCAGCTGACTACAGTATGGTTGTCTTCGGGTCCGATGTGGAAAGGTTCTTGATGAGCCGTTCCACTTAAGTTAACAAAATTACCGAATTTCCATTACTAACGATTACTATATTGTTCAATTAACTACTGTACACTCTTTAACCCTTATCCTTGAGTGGCCTCTGTGCCTTGATAAGTGGTGATGCCTATGTAAAAAAAAAATTAATTCAATAAAAGTTGAAATCAAATTAGACAACGCAGGTATTCAAGAGTGATAACTAGGGCTAGGACAATAAAATATTCTTGTCATTATTTTGACTCTCCAGTTTATATCCAACACAGTTAATCAACCGAGAACCACATCACTCTATAAAAAAACATATAAGATATTAAGTGATATATACCCGAGAGTCAAAATAATGAAAAGAATATTATTCAATTGGAATCCATTATTGAGATGAGTATTATTAATAAATTAATTTATTTAATCATTTTAATTCAATTTTTATTAAAAAGTTCCTATCCCGTCATGGTTACCACCTGACAAAGGCCAGAGGAATAGTTGGCCGAAACGTCGTGAAACAATATCTAAGAAA
>NC_136501.1:112068164-112085664 GCF_053919585.1 Euprymna scolopes
CCCGAAAGCCGAGAGGCAAGGACTAGGAGGGTGAGCCTCTTTTGTATTTGCAGTTTTTGTCGGGCTGATTGTCGAATCTTTCGACACCAGTCGCGATAATTCCAACTGAGCGATTTTTAAAAAGATCCTAACCACCATTTTAAGTGTAATTGTTTGTAATTTTCTTGCACTTGGTTCACCAGATATATATTTTTATGAGTTCGATTATAATGACTGAAATGATAGAAATCTTCCCAAGATTCCAGTTTCTTTTCATTTTTCTTTTCTTTACATAAGACCTTGGTATTTCGTTATCTTTTCCTTCCCAGTTCATTGGGGCCACTAACTTCTACCAAGGTTGTTGCTTTCTACTTTTTGACTCATATCATTATGTCAATATTCAACTTTTTACAGATGGCCCAGTGAAGATATTTACATACTCCACTACGTCGCATTGTATAGTTGTCGCCCCCCAGCAGAACCTTACAGCTGGTTGTCAGGTGGTTCACACTCTCTACTTGTGTGTGGCAGAACCTGCACTTGTTGTCATTGCTGAGACCACTCATCTTCTAAACCCTGCATTAGTCATCTGGGTGTTCCAAACATGGTTACTCCCATGGGGTGTTCATACACCTCAATACAAAAATGTTTATAGCGTTATTATTTTGTAATATAGTAATCCTGCTGGTTCAGGATGGTCACATTCAATGCTGCTAAGACTAAGCTTGTTTCCTTCAATAACTACAAGAAACCTTCTCTAACACCAATAGCAATGGCCAAGAACACATTGCCTGAAAGTACTTCTTTTAAACTCCTCGGCCTAACGTTTACATGGAATATGAACTGGAATAGATACATTGAGAGCATTGCCAAGGCTGCTGGAAGGAAGGTTGGCTCCCTCTACCGTGCTAGAAAACTACTTACGCCTGAAAGTATCCTATACCTCTATAAGGCCACCATTCGCCCATGTATGGAGTACTGTTGTCACATCTGGGCTGGTGCATCTGATGCTTGTCTCTCGCTCCTGGACAGGGTTCAAAAGAGAGTCGCCAACCTGATAGGTCCTGAACTGTCATCTAGGCTTCAGCCTCTGTCCCATCGACGAGATGTTGCATCCCTCTGCTTGTTCTACAAATACTTTAATGGTGAATGCTCTGACGAACTGCAAACACTTGTACCTCCCCGACGTAACTACCCCCGACAAACCCGACAAGCTACTAAGTCTCATCCCTTTACAGTAGAGATCCCTAGGTGCAAGAAAGCCTTTTACTCCAATAGTTTCGTCCACAGAACTGCAGGTCTTTGGAACTCCCTTCCGGGATTCTGCTTTCCCAACTGTACTGATATGCAGAAGTTCAAGTGTAATGTTAACAAACATCTTTCTACTCATCCCCCTTCATAACGACCCCGCTAATTAAGTCCCTAATAGCAGCCCCCTGCTTCAAAGTTGCACTGTGTCTTGTTTGGGGTGAAAATTGAATTAAAAAATAAAAAATAAAAATATATCTACAGTCCCTGTCGAACAATTTGAATCACTTGTATCTTGTTGATATTAATATATAAAAAAAAGACAAAATAAATTATAAAACTAATGAAAAATTAAGATAGTACATTAACTAAGCTCATAGTTACAAAACTAGAAAAGTAATAAATTGTAAATAAACTAATATTGTATTAGCTCCCACTGTCTTATAAATAAGATTCCAAATAATTTCTTTTTAAAACCTGTCTACAATCGTACTATATTGCATCATTAAAATTAATCGATATTCATCAACTTCTCTTTGAGATTTGTTAGAACCCTTTTAAAAATTCTTGTGACATTTGCTAAAATTGTATTTGTTTGATGTATGACCTTATAAAAATGAATGATGGTATTTGGATAATTCAAACGGTTTTAAACACCTTTTACATAGCTCTTTTCGTGCAAGTTGAAAAAAATAACAATTATCTAAAAAGAAAAAAATCAACTTGTAATGATAGTTTTAGTATGGTCTGGTCATTTAATTATCGATTGAACCAAATTGCTATAAAACTATAACCTGTTATGGTCATGCTGTTATGGTCAATCTCTATAACACTTTTTTTTAATTTCACTCTTAATTCAATCTACATTAGTCACCTGGGTGTTTCAAGCATATTTAGTCCCATGGGGTGTTTATACTCCCAATACAAAAATGCTTATAATGTTACTATTTTGTAAAATATCGTTATCCTGCTGGTTCATGATATATCTACACTTCCTGTTGAGCAGTTTGAATCCCTTATATTTTATTAATATTAATATGAAATAATACAATAAAATAAATTATAAAACTAAGGAAAAATTAAGATATTACATTAGCTAAGCTCATGGTTACAAGACTGAAAGAGTAATACATTGTAAATAAAATAATGATCCAATAAAAACTTATGACAAAAAAAAATACCAAAACATTTTAATTTCATATTAAATATTAAAGAGTAGCTTAATGATACATAATATGCGCTTATATCTATAAAATTTCATTCCCACTGACAAAATACAAAAATATATAAATCATAAAATCATACCTAAGTTAGTAAGCTGGGATGGCTGGACACCCCAGAAGGACAAAGCGCCGTTTACCTCCAAGGAAAACAGAGATACAACTGCGCCATACCACGTGTGCTATACCTTCATTGAGTCAGGAGAGTACTGGGAGGGCGGAAAAGAAATGTTACCAACTAGGAATTATGAGCATTTAAGCAAAATTTGAAGTAAAAAAAAATCCTATGAGACTAAAGCAAGGTCTGTATAGAGCTTCTCGGGGGAACACTGATTCCGGACAACATCAGTGACCTTGCCATGCTAAGAATAGAAATATTTTTTTGGTAAAATAACTTTTAGTTGAAAGTTAATTATGTAAAAAGTTTAGTGATGTGTTTATAGATTTACCTGTGGTTAGATATAAACATAATTATATATATAATTATAAGATATAAACTATATTATAATTATATATATAATTATAAGATATATTATAATTATATATATAATTATAAGATATTAAACTATATTATAATTATATATATAATTATAAGATATATTATAATTATATATATAATTATAAGATATAAACTATATTATAATTATATATATAATTATAAGATATTAAACTATATTATAATTATATATATAATTATAAGATATATTATAATTATATATATAATTATAAGATATTAAACTATATTATAATTATATATATAATTATAAGATATATTATAATTATATATATAATTATAAGATATAAACTATAATTATAAGATAATTATAAGATATAAACTATAATTATAAGATATAAACATAGGGATCTAGAAATCCAAAACAATAATTGATAAGTGACATTTAGATAGGTGACCAGGGGTCACGTTAAGGAGACGAGTCCTTTAATTAGCTACGTCACCGGAAAAGAGAAAACGAAGTTTTAAAACAGTCTAGAAGTTTTCAGCAAACCATTTGGAGATGAAAGAGCCTGCTTCAACTCAGCCTAGAACCGGAGGTTGGAAGACAAAAGAAGATATGAACATAAGACAGACTCCTGGGGCATGAGACAACTGAAGACAACTGGAGTAAAAAATATATCTATAATATAAATCTCACCTGTCTGTTTAAATGTATGTATGTATGTATGTATGGTATGTATGTATGTATGTATGTATATATGCTGAAAAATTTTGACAGAGGCGACGGATTTTCACAAGATCGGTATCGTTTTGAAGCTCAACACTTCGGACGGCAAATATCGAAAAAAAAATCGCTAAAATCATTAATTCCTTCATCCTCAACGCTACTTTTCTACAGGGAGGAATCGCTTTTTTTGCCGATACTTTCGGAAGTCATCCCCTCTTTTCGATTGATTAACCTTAATTCTTCGTCATCTTCGGTTTGGCGATGGGCGCAACAGCAAATACGTCACATTTTTTAAACGTTCTTTTCCTCCTTCGCAGTACGGGTTCGTGCCTGCCTACCTACTACCGCTTTTTTGCTCAACACACACCTCCAAGCATCTAGGTAACGCCGGGCACTCATACCTAGTATAAAATATAAACGATTGTATGTGTGGTCCCTCGGAGACACTAATTAAGATTCCAGTATGTTTCATTGTATGTTCTAAACCGTCGTACATGTATGTTTCATTTCACATCCAACAGCTGCGATTGACACCGAAAAAGACGCCAGTCTATATAAAGAAAGGTATGAACCCTTCTCTCATACGTTCTATCTTCTAATATAAACCTCATATTAAACAAGGGCTAAATATAAGAAGAAAGAAAACCTCGCAATTAAAATGAAAAAATTTACTCATTTCCAATCATCTGCGTATATAACTGTGTTAAGATAAGTTGTTGAGCCGGAAAAAATAAATTAGTGAATAGAATTAACGCATATTTTCGGAAGAAGAAAAAAGAAAGGCACATCTGGAATTGGCTTAAGTTGCTGGTGTAACACATTAGTATATGTAGACATGTATTCGGAGGCTATAATGGCCAATGGCATAGGGGAAATTTTTACTTTACTTTAGTATAGATACGAGGTTTGGAACGTCGCAATTCAAAAACTAATTTCCCAGATAAGTTAAAATGAGACAAGAAAAAAAAAAAACGATAGAAAATAAAATGAATGCGTACTGTTGCCACATCTGGGCAGGAGCTGCTAGAAAGGACTTGTCCTGCCTTGATAGAGTTCAAAATAAACTTCGTAGCCTCGTAGGAGAATCCTTTTCTCTTCCCTGCAACCTCTATCTCACAGAAGAAATGTTGCGAGTTTGTCTCTGATGTATCGTTATTTACATGGAAAGTGTTCGACTGAGCTTCAATTTATGGCTCCCCTCTCGCCAAACTTTCACAAGAAACACTCGTCTAGCTGAAAACACTATCAATAATTCCCCCCACTCTTTATCTGTGCCTAAACCTAAACGTAGATTCCATGAACAAAGCTTCTTTCTTAGAACTGCACGCCTGTGGAATTATCTTCCGTTTTCCTGCTTTCCGGCTGACTACAATATGGTTGTGTTCAAGTCTAACGTAAATAAGTTCTTGATGAGCCGTTCCATATAAGTTATCAAATTTACCGAATTTTCATTACTAATGGTTACTATGTTGTCCAATTTCTACTGTACACTCTTTGACCCTTATCCTGGAGTGGCCTCTTGGCCTTGATAATGTGGTGATGCCTGTGTAAAAAAAAATGTTCTGTAACCCCCCCCATAAAAAAAAGAAAAAAAAAACACTTCCGTAATTGGCTTAAGTAGCTGGTGTAAGAGATTAGTATATGCAAGTTTGGATTTGATTTGGAGGCTACAATGGTCAATGGCATAAGGGAAAATTTTACTTTATTTTATTATATTTACGAGGTTTTGAACGTCGCAATGAAATTAAACTAACGTGTCTTCTTAAAAGCATTCGTCATCAAACCTTGAGATAAGATACAAGAAACGATATGCGAATGTTAGACTTACTTCTCACACTAACGATAAAGTCAAAACATCCTGTTTCAATTAAATTCAATTTATTTCGAAAAAAAAAAAAATCACGTTTCTGACTTTTTGAGATAAGGATTGATAATTTCGATTATTTGTATTATTCGAACTACTATTCTCATCACAAGTATTATTCGCAAGGATCCGTGGCGCAACAGATAAAGTATTTGGTAAGATTCAGTTGTAAAGTTACACTCTTCTGGTAATTGAAGGTTCAATCCTCAGTGCGGGTGACACTGCAAAATACAATTGCCAATTATATATCTTCTACCCAGTGTGTATACATAATCACGTTGACACACTGGTTCTCGTCAGATCACCAAAATTAAGCAACGTTGAGCCTGGCTAGTATAAGATGGGTGACCATTTGGGAAGTCTAGGCCCTGTATGTGCTCTCGGTTTATCTCTGTATTGCTTTCAGGTATCCTGGACCTCCACCTGCGACTGGTATTTAACAACGTCGACTTAGGATGTGTAGTTGGAGATTGCGCAACTCTTGCCACAAAATTCCACTTGCAGGCACCCTAGTCTGTCAAGGCTGAACGATGTTTCTACCCAGTAATGGCTGACAGAACGAGAGCATGCTATGCCTAACTTAATCTCACTTAAAAAAATCCTCAAATGGTTTCAATGAAGTTTTATTTACAAAAATATATGTGTGCAGTGATCAGGTTTGGTTGTTTGTTGTTTTTGGTTTACGGCATATCAACCCTTTTCAGGTTATTCAATGCCGAATCCAAAGATTTTGAAGAAATATTTTTTAATAGAATATATTTGTTGTTTTCACGTAACCCATAGTTGGAACCCTAACAGGTACTACCACTTCGGGTCAGAGTGGACCTAGGAGCAATGGTAATTAAAGGGTGGCTCCACACTCCCCAAAGCCGACAAGCTGGGGCCTCAATACTGGGTATAGTTTAAGGTCATATCCAGGACCAGCAGTGATCAGGAGTGAGACATTCCACAAACATCTAATATATAAAAGGCTATATGTTTGCCTGTCTGTCTGTCTCCATATTTTCTGGAAATTTCAATGATTCGGCGCGGTATATACATCACCTAGCTCTCCCAAATGGTCACCCATCTAGTACTAGCCAGGCTCATCGTTGCTTAACTTCGGTGATCTGGCGAGAACCGGTGTGTCAACGTCATTGTGCCGTATATATTGGATCTAAAAGGTACATCAAAAAAATTAAACAATTTGGATGGAGCATGAAAATGGATGATATCTTTCGAAATATAAATAACATTTAAGGGTGACGAAGGACAAAATAAATATGAGAAGTGGCCCCCCCCCAAAAAAAAATAAAACAGGATGAAGATTCATTGGTTTACCTAAGAGTTTTAAAGGTTAAGAAATGGTTCTTGTGAACCTTTATTTGTGTTTATTTTATTTATTTTATTATCATTTATTTATTTATTTATTTTATCATTATTATTATTATTATTATTATTATTATTATTTATTTATTTATTTATTACTATTTTCTATTATTATTTTTATTATTTTTTATTTTATTATTATTTTTTATTTATTTACGTTTCTTTTATTATTTTTTCTTTTTTCTTTTATTGTTATTTTTTTAATTTATTTTTCTTTTATTATTTTTTATTTATTTATTATTATTATTATTTTTTATTTATTTACTTTTCTTTTATTATTTTTTATTTGTTTATTTTTTCTTTTATTGTTATTTTTTTAATTTATTTTTATTTCATTATTTTTTATTTATTATCATTTTTTATTTGTCTTTTATTATTATTTTTTTATTCGTCTTTTATCATTATTTTTTTATTTATTTATCTTTTATTTTATTATTATTATTTATTTATTTATTATTATTTTCTATTATTATTTTTTTTATTATTTTTATTTTATTATTATTATTATTATTTATTTATTTTTATTCTATTATTTTTTATTTATTTATTATTATTATTTTTTATTTATTTTATTTTATTTTTTATTTATTTATCTTTTATTTTATTATTATTTGTACTTGTGTTTTATTTTTTATTATTTACTACCGAGGGGTACCCGGCGTTGCCCGGGTGTTTGGAGGTGTGTGTGGGGGGGGGTTAAAAAAAGTAAGTATGAGGATCGAACCCGAACCGTTGAGGCAAAGTTGTAAATTAAGGTGTGAAAAAAAAAAAAAAAACGTGAGACGTTAACCATTGCCCCACCGTGAGATGCTAACCGAAACACGTTTGGATTTATTTAATTACTTGGCTTTAGAAGGTGCCCGTTTTAATAAGTTAATGAGGTCAAGTTTGACTGCGGAATAGTATTTACTGCTTTTTTTTTTTCCTCAAGATGTTACAGGAAAAAGTCTAACCCACATGCGGCGAGCGACAAATATTGAATATTTATCTTCCCGAAATCGAACAAATTAAATAGACAGGCGAGCTTCGTTGTTAACTGTGAGGTCGCCAAGCTAATAAAGATCCTAGATTCCAGTAAAGCAACTGGACCTGATGGCATCCCAATTATAGTGTTAAAAAAGCTTCAACCAGAACTTGCTCCCATATTTACGAAACTATTTAAGCGCTGCCTTAAGGAGAAGTGCTTTCCGACTCCTGGAAGACCTCATCAGTTTGCCCTGTATTTAAGAATTCAGGTGATAAGTCATCTCCCTCTCAGTACAGACCAATAAGTCTCCTGTGTGTTATGAGTAAGTTGCTGGAATCCATATTAAATAGAGAAATAGTCAACCACCTCAGCAGGAATAACCTTCTTAGTGACACACAATATGGTTTCTGCTCTGCAAGATCTACCGCAGATGTGCTGACGGTTATATCCCACAGGATTAGTGAATCTCTTGACAAATGCTTCCTTTCTAGGGCAATTGCTCTTGACATATCAAAGGCCTTCGACAAGGTATGGCATAAGGGTCTACTTCACAAGATTTCCAGCTACGGTATAACTGGAAATGTTTTCTCAATCATTAAATCATTTCTCTCCGATAGGCTCATAAGAGTAGTGGTAGATGGACAAAAATCGGAGGCCTGCAATATAAATGCTGGAGCCCCTCAGGTGTCAATCCTGGGCCCAACTCTCTTCCTGATCTACATCAATGACTTTCCTAAACACATACTTAAATCATTCGTTGACATCTATGCTGATGACACGACCATCTACGGCAACACATCAAAGGCTGTAAATGAAAAAGTTCTCTCTGATTCTCTCTCCTCTGATCTCGAGCGCGTGGTTCAGTGGGGGAAAATGTGGCTGGTTACCTTTAATGCATCCAAAACCAAACTCCTATCCTTATATCATCAACGCTCTGATTCCCATCTGGCATCAATTGTGATGGATGGCTCTTGTCTGGGTGAGGCCCTGTGTTTTGACAAGCTTCTGGGTTTGACCTTTACTCCTGATCTGAAATGGAACACGTACATCAAGTCTGTTGCCAAGGTCGCTGGAAAGATGGTGGGATCCTTCTACCGCTCCAGAAGATATCTCACTACTGATGCAATTCTCTATCTATATAAAAGCCAAGTACGTCCAAGGATGGAGTACTGTTGCCATATCTGGGCAGGAGCTGCTAAAAACAGCCTATCCTGCCTTGACAGAGTTCAAAATAGACTACGTGGCTTAGTGGGGGATGCCCTTTTCTCTACCCTGCAACCCCTCTCCCACAGAAGAGACGTTGCGAGCCTATCCTTGTTTTATCGTTATTTCCATGGCAGGTGCTCGTCTGAACTCCAATCTCTGGTCCCCCTCGCCAATCTTTCACGAAAAACACCCGTCTAGCTGAATCCACTGTGAAAAATTTCCCCCACTCTATATCTGTGCCTAAATCAAAACGCAGATTTCATGAACAAAGCTTCTTTCTTAGAACTGCACGCCTGTGGAACTCTGTTCCGTCTGCCTGCTTCCCACCGGACTACAACTTGGATGTCTTCAAGTCCAACGTTAACCAATTCCTAATGAACCGCCCCTTAAGTAAACACTTCATCAAATCTCCACACTAACGTAATGTACTTGCAATAACCCTTATCCCTGAGTGGCTTCCGGGCCTTGATAAGTGGTGATCACTGTGTAAAAAAAAAAAATATATTACGATTTGTATGTGATATAAAAAGTTTTAAAAAGTTGTGAACCGACTGACCGCTTCTCTGAAAGAAGCCTTTTGTAGACACACAGAAAAAGCGAACACAGATACATGCATACATTTTCGCTTTTATATTTATAGGTATAATAATAATAATAATAATAATAATAATAACAATAAAAATAATAATAATAATAATTATTATTATTATTTTTATTTTTAAAATTTTTTTATTACTACTATTCTCATCTTGAGTGTGATTTACACAACGTGTCGGTCGATGTAACCTCCGACCTTCTTCAGGTTTATCTTGTTGAACTTGGAAATGTTTCTGTTGAACTCGGGAATTTGGATGAAACTTCGAGTGGGACCTTTATTTACTTCACGAGGGTAGCATGCTCTTATTCTGTCAGCCATGACTGGATAGAGGTTCTAAGTAATTCGCAAATGTATATTTCGGTCGCCCACACTGAGGATTGAACCTTCAACTTTCAGGAGAATATTACTTTTACAATTGATTTTTCCCAGCACTCTAACCATTGCGCCACGGGTCCTTGTGGAAAGCTGGTTTTCTTTTGTTGTTGCAGATTATCTACTAGTGGGTCAGTTGTGTACAAATTCCAAGAGAGAGATCGGAGATGTGCCGCTGTACAACTCATGCTCTCTACCGATCCAAGTTATGACAACAGGACCATTGCCAGCACCCTCAAAATGCATCGCTGGATTGCCACGTGTAACAGATACGTACCCAGAGTGGTGAAAACAAAGTTTCCGGCCATGTTTACGGTCTTTGGTGTGGTTTTAAGTGAGGGCCACATCATGCCACCTCACATCTTCGAAGTTGGCTTGAAAGTCAACACTAAAGTGTACTTGGATGTGCTGAAGAGTGTGGTGATACCCTAGTGCAATCAGGTGGTTGCTGGCAGAACCTGGGTCTAGTAGTAGGACCCCGTCCCGGCCCACAAGTCTAAAGAGACCCAAACTTGGCTTCAGAAGGAGTGCTATTACTTTGTACCCTTCTCTTATTGCACCCCCCCATCCTACCCCTGACAAGAACCCGCTGAACTACTGTGAAAGAGTGAAAGGAATTTCGGCACTACTTACACCTTTTTAATATTTTAGTAAAAAAACAAAAAGTAATCTATATATCTATAAAAGTGAAAGTGTCTGTGTATGTGTGTCTGTCTGTCTGTGTACATTTCCCTACACAATAACTCTGTCAATTTTCAGTCTACAGACTCGAAATTTGATATACAGGGTATTGAGATTTTGGAAAATCTTTGTAATCAGTTTTCGGCTAGAAATTTGGCTGTTAAAGGGTCAGAGTTCAACGATTTTACTTTTGAGAACTCTACCAAACTCCTCCGCCAATTTTGGGTGTAAACAATTGAAATTTTAGATATAGGTTCCTTGGACATGGATCTAACTTAATAACGTGATTGAATCCCAAAACAATAAATGTTAAGGGGTCGTAATAGGGGTCAAAGTTAAAAAAAATTGACCGCTTCGGTCTCTACCAAATTACTCAGACAATTTCTGGTCTAAACATTTGAAATTTGACATAATGTGTATTCAGAGATAGGGCAAGCTTTTTAATCTGTTTGGGTCGAAAATTTGAGTTACCAATATATAAATGTATGTATGTATGTATAATACATGTCTGCCTAAAACTTTTTACAGAGGCGACGGATTTTCACAAGATCAGTATCGTTTTGAAGCTCGACCCTTCAGACCACAAATACCGAAAAATTGGCTAAAAACAGTAATATCTTCATCTTCAACTGGGCACTTTTCTATAGGGGGTCGCTTTTTTCGCCGATATTTTCGAAAGTCATCCTTTCCTTTCGATTGTCTAGCCTTAATTAAAACCTACGTCACTTCCGGTTTGGCGGTGGTCGTAACAGCAAAGATGTCACATTTTTTCCCATTCTTTTCCTCCTTCGCGGTACGGGTTCGAGCCTGCCTTCCTACTACTACATTTTTTTTGTTCAACATACACCTTCAAACACCCGGGCAACGCCGGGCTTAAATACTAGTAATGATAAAAAATATAAATAAATAAATAAATAAATCAATCAAAGAAAATAAGTTATAGCAAATCTCCAGAACTCGCCACCCAGGATGTCCTTAATTCTCAGTAACCTCGTATGTCTCGGTGGCAACGTGCTTTTTTTGGGTGCATATGAGTTAAAAATGTTACAAAAATAAAACTGGTCCACGCGAAGATATAAAAATAGGGACCTTATGCAGAATACGTACCCTGCTATTTAAAAAAATTTTTTTAGATAGGATTTTCAAGTTAAACTCAATTTTCACAGTAGCTTTTGCTTCTTAAATTGTTAGATGAATATACAGATTCGTTATAAAACGCCACCCCTTCAGTTACTAAATAACGTTAATAGAATTCTTCCTTCAAACTCCTCGGCTAAACATTCACAGGCAATATGAACTGGAACAAATACATTGAGGACATTGCAAAGACTGCTGCAAAGAAGGTAGGTTTCTTCTATCGAGCTACAAAACTACTGGCACCTGAGAGTATCCTGTACCAGTACCAGGCCACAATTTTCCCCATGCATGGAGTATTGTTGCCACATCTGGGCCGGTGCATCTACCACTAGCTTCTCCCTCTTTTGATAGGGTCCAAAAAAGAGTTTTACATCTAATAGGCCCCACTTTGTCAACTAAGCTCCAACTCCTGTCCCATCACCGCAATGTTGTATCTCTGTCTTACAAATATTGTAATAGAATGTGCTCTGCTGAACTCGTTGCACTTTTGCTCCCTCGAACGTACATATAGCCCGCTTAGCAACAAAATCACACCCCTTCACTTGAAGTCCCTAAATGCCAGAAAACTTTCTACTCTAATAGTTTTTTCCCCTCGAACAAGTAGTCTTTGGAATTCCCTTCCTGCACTTATATGCAAAAGTTTAAATGTAATGTTAATCAACATCTTGTTAATCTTTAATAGGCATGGTCCCAAATAGTATCCTCTTACGCCCAAGTGGCGATGGTGCTTGTAAAGGGTGAACGTGAGTTGTAGACCCTCCACGTAAACCAGTTTATAAACCAAATCCTACCCTTTCACGGTAAAGGTCCGTAGATGCCGTGTAACCAAATGGTGCACCGGCTAACGCCGAATAGTCTTGCTGTTGGGTCGAGAAGCGGTCGGTTTTCTGGGTAGTCCTTTTGGCACGAGTTCAGGAGATTTCACATTGCTGAATGTAACAGTGATGATGATGAAAAAAGAAATCTGTGTTCTTAACAGATAATCAAAATGACATTCCCCAAGGTGGACACTTGAAGGAATTAAGTAGAAATCATAAAAATATTTTCAGGTAGTGAAAAAAAAAATTGCCCTTCGAGTTTTAGTTGAGGGGCCACCAGAAAATCAAGTCAAGTAGGTAAACTGTCGAGTAGTTTTAATTATTAGATTGACCGTGAAATCACTTTGGAAAGAGGGTTAACTGTGATGACCCATTCACTTATTCTACCTTATACATATGGTCTTTGGAAAACTTCTCCCACAAGTGATGGTAAAGGGTGGGGAGGGAGGGAGGGAGAGAGAGAGACACACACACACACAAATAGAAAGCGGACATAAACTATAGAGATAAAATAAAGGTGTGCTTTTGGTCAGTTCGGCAGAATTCGTTGGTAAGGAGAGTTCGTTGACAACCCGGCCGTTGAACATGACGTCCGACGGCCTGGGTGAAAAACAAAACAAAGCAAAAAAAAACAAACTAATTTAAACCATTATAATCCGGCACCCAGAAGTCAGTCTTATTTACTAAGCTTCTGAAGGCTCTTAGCTCATGTCCTTACTGAGACTATACCTGCAACAACGTTGAATACTTAATGTTACTAATTAATGAATAGTTGAATACTTAATGTTACTAATTAATGAATAGTTGAATACTTAATGTTACTAATTAATGAATAGTTGAATACTTAATGTTACTAATTAATGAATAGTTGAATACTTAATGTTACTAATTAATGAATGGTTGAATACTTAATGGTACTAATTAATGAATAGTAGAATAATTAATGTTACTAATTAATGAATAGTAGAATAATTAATGTTACTAATTAATGAATAGTTGAATAATTAATGTTTCTAAAAAGACTTTGATTTCTTTTGTTATTTGCCTGTGGTTATGAAATTAATTCTTCCATAAACCGATGTTTCAAGATGCAGCAGAGAACAGCGACGCACCTGCCTGTGAAAGAGGACCTCCTCCTCAACGTCCAACATCAGATGACCAGCCGAAGGACCCTTATGGTAGGGTTACCGACTAGCCATAAGGAGAACAGAACTGACACATGAACTTAGGGTTATGCACGAGTTGCGAGTTCGAGTAGAGAAGCGATGAGTTCCAGCAAACAGTTAGCGTCTGGCAGAGATATTAAGGTCCTAACCACTAGACGAAGGAAAGATGAAGACAAAGATAAAAACTAGACGATCAAACCACGACAAGGAGTTATGAATAAGTCTTCGCCAGTTTAAAGACTTTTAATTCGCAAGGAGTTTGGAAGTTAAAGGTTCTCAAAAGCTTTTGAAAATTAAAAGCCGTTGGAAACTTGGAGGATCCAGACGCAAAGTTATTGAATTTTATTTGACAAGTTATTTTATTTTTTAATTTTCAAAAATGTAACCCCGAGCCGTCAGGGGTGAGGTTACATTTAAAGTGCGGCCCAACTCTGCTCCCGGCGACGGAGCCGATGGGGTTATTCCGGAAGGCCGCCTATCCTAATCGCTTATTTCCTTCGGACTCTGGAATTTCTTCCCTGACTTTACTGACATGCAGAAGTTTAAACCTAATCTAAATCGGTATCTTAATCTCCTCTGAACATGATCCAAAATGGTACCTTACGTTCAAGTGGCAATATGTCTTGTTTGGGCGAACAGGAAAAAAAAAAACAAAAACTTTAACAATTGTTAACCAATTTTTTTTTTTTATTATTTATTCTACAGAATCGCTTCTTTCCTCGGACTGCTAGACTTTGGCTTACCTTCCTCGACATGCAGAAATTTAAATGTAATATAAACCGTCATCTCACTAATCTCCTGAACATAGTTCAAAGTGGTAATTTAAGTTCAAGTGGCAATATACCTCGTTTGGAATGAACAGGATAAATCTAAATATATCCACACCTATCAGTTTAGGTGTTAATTGTTTTCGGCTCTTTTCTGTTAGAAATTCTACAGAATCGCAACTAGCATTTCAAATCAAAATAGTTTAGGGATTTTTTTTACGGTTTGAGGTGACAGAGGCAAGTGGCCTGCTTATATAAAAGCATTGCAAATGAAGCCTCCCTTTACGTCGATGAAACAAAGTTCGATTGGATGAAAAATTGTTGCTTCACTGGTTGTGGGTTAAGATGATTAAACCGGAAGCAACTCTGGTCGATTCAGGAATTCCTTGGAGCGATAGTTGTCGATAACAATCTGGCAAGTGGTCAGAGTAGTTAAAGAAATCGTAAACAAACTGACACACAAGTTAAAAATCAACTTTTCTACCAACAACCGTATACTTTTTATGAAGCTAAAATGCAGAGTTAGTGGCAGCGCAAGTATTTTTTTATACTTATACCTAATACGAACCGTGTCATTTTTTATTTTATTTTATTTTTATTTTTTATTAATGAAATTTAATATTTTGTTTTAAATGGTTAGGTGAAATTACAAAATACTTACAAAACGCGCCCAGTCCCTAAGTTAATGGCTTCCTAAAAGTTATTTTAGCACGGTCTGTATTCTGTAAAAGTATCCGTTTTTAATAACTTCAGCGTGAAGTTATTTGAATTTTAGTAAAACCTCGAATGCAGGCTATTGTCTGGATAAGTCAAAAACGAATAGACCTTACAATCAATTTCCAGACTTTAAAAATAATTAAGTCTTGCGTATGGTATAAGCTATTTATTGCAAACATTTTACAATCAATTTCCAAGCTTCAAAAGTACAGGTCAATAATTAAATCAGGTTTGGTATAAATTATTTGTTGCAAGCTTTTTGTTTACCATTTCAACCGTTAACTATTCTATAGTTTTACACCAAGTTAACAATTCGAGACAGTCTTTGAATACGTTCAATTATAGGAAGACGGACTAGATTAACAAAATAAATCTTGTATTGACATAGGGTATCAACAAAATTCACCTCCCCCCCTCTCTAAATATAGCCCCTATCGTAAGCGCTTTCGTTAAGTGAGAATATGCCTGATTTTGGAGTGAACCAGAGCAGAACTTTTAACGATGCAAGGGGGGGGGGAAATAGTGAAGAAAGCCCACCCCCCAATTACGTGTTAAAGAACAGAGTTCTTAACGATAAGAAACCTGTTCGCTGCTCTAAACTATTCTGCACTTTTACGCCATAAGTTGATAATCGGAAACCTTTTTGAAGTTATAGGAAGACAGTGGACTAGATTAATAAAATTAACCCAGGAGGTCTCGCATCGTGAAAATACAGCTCCTATAAATCTAATTCCTACAGCCGCTTACGTTAAGTAGCAACGTACATTGTTTAAGATGGGGGAGAAAACGTTAACGGCGCAGGAACAAAAGAGTTAGGAGACTCACCCTCAGGTTAAATCTAAAGATCGCTAAGAAACATCTTAACGAGACATTTCATGGTTGTATTACTTCCGTTTTCTAGACGGTGGTAGCCGAGTTGGCTACCGACGAAATATCTTCCAGATATTTTAATAGAAGCAGTCTATCACATTTTAGACGAATTATTGTTAGCAGTTTGGGTACTTATATATTCTTGGTACCGCGCTGAAATAACATTTCGGAAGCCATGGGGAGGGGAGGGGGTTTATAAGTATTCTGTGCTTCAACCTAACAAATTAATAAAAAAGTGAAACTTGAATTTAACCCGAGAAAACTTTAATAGCACGGTACCAAAAATACGTAACCGTAGTTTGTAATAATGGTACTTTTCCGTAGAACAAAAAATATTTACTTTAAAGTTTCACATAAAGAAACTTAGTTACAAAAAAATAATTACACATTGATTGTTCGTTTCACTTATTTTCATATAAAAGTGAAAAAATATACGCAAGTACTAATCCAGGACACTATATTGCCGAAGAATTTGTAATTCTAACCATAATTTCATTCAATGAAGAGAGGTTTGATAAGCATAATTCATCTAAGAATTAGAGAAATTTCTTCAGTTAAAATATCTGTTGGCAGTTTCGTCGGGAACGCCAAGTCAGCCATCACCGTCTAGAAAACAGGGGAAGTAAAACAATGAAAGGTCTCGAGAAATATGCCGGATAACCGAGATCCGTTTACTATTCTGTACGTTCATCGTTTAAAGAATTTGATTATTCGGCTAAAGTCGATTCTTCCTCCTGACGCGAGACGTTGGTTCAAGACGTTGCAGTAGAGATGAGCTAGCAGCAAGGCGCCTATTTGGATCAGGATGAAGATGCCACACAGAACACCGATGAGAACCTGATTGCGGAACAACCAAGAATGAAGGGAAGAGATGCAACCTTTCGGATAAACATTGGAGTGATTCACGTGATGGCCACAACCAAAACTATATCGAACGCAGCAGGAATCCGGAACGGTGTCAGTTCCGAGGAAGGGGGGCCATTCTTGGAAGCTGTGCATGCCGCAGCACTTTAAATAAGTCTGCACGGCGTCCCACATGCAGGCGGTCGCTTTGCTGTTGTTGTAGTGAGACTCTGCGATATACATAGTTCGAGAGACGAGACGCTTTAAGGAGGATTTCATGATGGCGACAGCGATGGCGACGCCGACTTCGAAGATGATGATCGTGACGACAATGCAGACGTAAGTCGACAACAGGAGGTAGTTCTCGCGGATGGTGCTAACAAAACCGAATAGGGCAGAGACGAAGAGTAGGAGGCCAAGGAATATGATTAGGATTGACGGCGACGTTATCCGACCTTGCAACATCACCATATTGGAATGGAACGCCGATTGTAA
>NC_136501.1:112088164-112093164 GCF_053919585.1 Euprymna scolopes
AAAGAATTTTCTCTCCTCTGATGAGATGGTAGACATCGAAACCCTATAGGTTAAGGAGATTAATTTTCTAAAACATTCTTTGTCTTGCTTAGAATAATAAAAATTCTTTGATGTGAAACTCAACCACTTCATTTCATTTCAATGAGAATTTTTTTAAATTCATTGAATTACAATTTAATATATATGTATGTATATATATATATATATATATATATATATATATATATATATATATATATATATATATATAACTTGATCGAGGCCAATCGAATGAGGTATAGTTTGTTTAAACAGTTACATTAAATTTAGCTTGGATTTTCAGTTTTTGAAAAAACTACAAGTGCTGACTTTCTTTTTGGCGCATGTATATATATATATATATATATATATATGGCCGACCTATAACAACGTGTTCATGGAATTTTCCCCCAAAAAACATACCAGATTTATGATGTATAAAACAACTTTTTGTTAAATGACTTCCAATTGAACTCGCATCTGACGAATTGATGGGTTGGGAAATTTCTTTGGAAACAAAATCATGGAATTGTCCAACCGATAACGAAACGGCTGTAATTAGGAATTCCATGCTGCAATAAGCAAAAGTTATAAAAAATATGTTTGAATTTCACCAATATCTTGTACTATATATGCTCTGCTACTATAAAGTTGACCAATTGATCTTTACTTTTTTTAACAGTTTTAACCCATTAAATGAAAACGGTATATATTGATGCTAACAAGATACAAGGTGCGGCTCTTTACAAGCAGACTTTCTTTCTCCAAAGATAGAGACTAGCTCCGAAATATTTTTGTTATAAATTTCAAACAAAATATTTGCTTATTTTCCAAATATTACGTTGTGATTTAGCTTTCAAGCACACTGATGCGTATTTTATATTATTTTTTATAACTTGGAACGTAGTTCTACCTATTTATTGAGCACTGTTGAAGTGTACGCATAAAATTATACTTTCGTACACTTTAACAGTGCTCAATAGATTTCTATGTGATTAAACGAAGTAATCATATATATATATATATATATATTTAAATCCCCGAAACAGTGTTTCATAGTAAACAACTGATGATCCCTTGAAAAATAAAAAAATTGGTATTATAGTAAATTCGAGAGAGTTGATGCAGTGATTGCAGGTGATTAAATGACTTACTGACTAAGTGTTTTTTTTTTTTTTTTTTTTTAACGAATGATAAAAAGTAATTTTTTGTGTAGTTTCAAATGTTAAAAAACTTCAAAGACTATATATATATATATATATATATATATATATATATATATATATATATATATATATATATATGGATTTATTTGTCGATATAATAAGGAAAACATGTATTTGGGGAAGTGTTAGATACTCATTTTATCTAGGTATTTCGAAGCCTAATGCTTCTCATCAGAAACCTTCAATGCGACATATAGGTAGATTTATAATTGAAGGGATATCTGGTATATAAGCGAACTAGCCTGGGTGCCCGACGTTGCCCGGGTGTTTGTAGGTGTGTTTTGAGCAAAAAATAAAAAAAAGTGGTAGAAGGCAGGGAGGCTCGAACCCGTGACGCGCAGGCGTAAAAGAAAGTAAAAAAAAAATTGACGTCTTACTGCTACGTACCAGTCTTCATGCATGGATTGAAGATAACCAAAGCGCTCGATTCAGGATTTGAAATGTAATAATCTTAAACAAGATACATTGCCACTGAGGGACACCTGCGAATTATGAACCATCTCTGCAGGGACATTCGACGTTTCTGATGGTACAGAATAATTAACACCCCCTCCTCATGTTAAGATAGTTAACAAGCCCCCTTCCTCGTGGGTTTCTAAATAATAACTTTATTATTTAAAATGACTTATAATGTGTATCAAGTTCGAACACAGAAGCTACTTGTCGTGCCTTAATTTTTCGTGCTTAACTATCACAGGAAAACAGAATCAACAGGAGCCGCTTGTCGTGCCTTAGTTTGTCGCCTTTAAATAATAAAACGCTTTGGTTGCAGATGTGTTCTAACACACCTGCTCTATCTAGGATATTGAGCACTGTGATACACTTGATTAAATAATAACAGCGACTAAATACATTTTATTTATCATTAATCGCCAATAACCACTAGGTTTTCCAAGGCTGGCAGTGGCCCCCACTAACAATCGTAGTTTAAATTGTTGTCGAGGCTGTCTTGTAACCAATCTGTTCTGGTTTTGTGTGATGCATCCACCGGGCAACGCCGGTACAGAGGCCCTGCTAGTAAATAATATAAACCGCTTTGCTTGCAGATGTGGCGTTAAATTTTTTTTTTTTTATCTTTCCTATCTTCGCAAATCTGGAAACCGCTTTTCATTTATTGATTGATGGTGTTAGTCAGTTAGACAGCGACAAAATACATTTTTTTTTTCGTCAACGCACCTGTTTTATTTATGACCTTCCCAAGGATCACCCTCACCATTTGTTTGATCAATTTTTTTTCTTTGACAAACCCATAAACGTAAACAACGATAAACCTTTACCGGTTTTAGACCTCAAATGACAAATCGTGCAATAAACCGATTTTTTTTTTGGGGGGGGGGTGCTTACTTAATTATCTTTGTACTCCTAAAAAAAAATCCGTTTTTACATCATGTTTGTAATAGAACGTGGTTGCATTAGTAAATATAACCATGTCGGACACAATTTTATCAGAGAGATCGCTTATTAATATCAAAAATTTAGTGTTGGGACGATGAATCGGAATCGGAATCGGAATCAGAAATCGGAAAAATCGACAAATTTGGGGATATTCGAATTGTGGGTTTATTATTTACTGGCAAGACCTGTATACCGACGTTGTCCAGTGCAAGCATGACAAAAAAAAAAAAAAAAAAAAAAAAGAACAGATTTGTTACAGGACAGCCTCGACAATCGAGAATCGATAAAGTTTGTGCCTATTTTCCGATGCCAAAACGATTCTTTCAATTGTCTTTTTTTATTTGACTTTGTTTAAAGCAAAATATTCCGCTGCTGTTAATAATGCTAAAATAATAAAAAAAATTTATTGTTTTAAAAATACCAGTAAATCTAAAATCTGTAGCTCATCCTCCGCAAATGTAATTTTGACGTTCAGGAAAATATCTGCATATCTAACATGTATTTTTATTTTATTTATTTATTTTTTACAAAAACCCTGGGAAAATAGCAACTCTATAGTTAAATATTTACAGATTTATAAAAAAACGAAATCGGGAATTGTATAGGAATCGGGAAAAATATTGGAATCGTCCCATCACTAGAAATAATAAAGGATAACGATCGATCCCTGCTTGTATCTGCTTGCTGCTGGGACGTACGGTACAATTTAGATTGCTCGTGAATGTTAAGCCGAGCAGTTTGAATGGGGAACTTTTAAGTAGAGAGTAATAAGACATGGTAATCGGGTTGTAGATGAAGATGTGACACAAGGGTCGGAAAATAGAGTTGAAACGATGAAACAATGTTTAATATATTGTTTGCAAAAAAGTCCATGTTCATTTTTTTTTTTAAATTGACACTCGATTTTGTTTCTGAAAATAAACAGAAATTAACTTTTTTTTTTATTTTAAAACAAAATAGAAATTATTTACCCCACCAGGACAGGAAGATGTGACACAAGGGCCGAGAAGTGGAATTGTAGAGCACTCTGGTCTGCAAAAAATTCATGTCTTAGTCGATTAGTAATAAACTAACTCAAATGGAGAAGGTAAAATCTAGGAGGTTGGATGTCCTAAAATTACGGTATTTATCTCTCCCACAAGATGAATGTGAGACTAGAGTCGGACAGTGAGATTGCAGCAGCGTCAACACCCTAGGAAAAGAGCATCCCGGTCTGCATAAAATGCCTGGTCATCCATGTCGACATTACCCGGTATGAACACTTCAGACGATTAGCAATAAACTAACCTCGTTTTCAAAAAAGTGATAAATAAAAAAATTGGGGAGACCTCTTAGAGTAGTATAGGACCAGAGACATACCTCGCTAAACAAGGAACAAGCAATCTTTACACTGGTCTGAACACTGGAAAACGGGAATAAGAGCAAGATAGAAATTAGCGATAAACTAACATCTAGAGGAGTGATTTATCTCTTTCCCACAGCGAGATGATGTGACACAAGGGTTAGAAAGTGGCATTTGAAAAGCCAGCGCCTTAAGAGGAAAAATACTCTGGCTTACAAAAAAAAAAAATACTTGGACAGCCACGTTGGCATTCCTCGCCACGAGCGCTTAGCCATAAACTTACCCCTTTTCAAAAGGAAGGAGCAAGGCTTGGAAGGGGTACCGCCAATAACTGAACAGAACCAGAAAACAAACCTCAATCAACAGGGAAGAAGCCAAGAAACAAAACCTGGGAGGATGGACCTCCCAGAACTGCACAGGACCAGAGATAACTACAGTCAACAGAGAAAAAGTCCCCTCAACTATGGCCTACATTATGTTGGCTTTGGGGCCGAGAGGAAACAATTCTCGATAAATATACAAAGTTTAAAATAAATAACAAAAACTTACTTAATAACCGATTAATATTCTAGTGCCCGCAGTGCCTCCCACTAAAACCCATAGTTTAATTTGTTGTCGAGGGCGGTCCTGTAACAAATCTGTTCTGATTTTGTGTCATGCATCCACCGGGAAACGCCGGTACACAGGTCCTGCTAGAAAATAATAAAACCGCTTTCGTTGCAGTTGTGAAGTTACCTTCGTAAATCTGAAAACCGCTTTTCATTTATCTGAACTTGATTGATTGAATGGTGTCAGTCAATTAGACAGCGATAAAATTCATTTTATTCGTCAACGCAACTGTTTTATTTATAACCTTCCCCAGGATCACCACCACCATTTGTTTGATCAATTTTCATTTTTTAACAAAAACCCATAAACGTTTCTAAAACCCTAGACAAGCCAAACACTTCAAATGTAATTGGTTCTTTGACCTTCACTTATTTTAGACTTCAACTCGACACTCAATGACAAATCGTGCA
>NC_136501.1:112095664-112173164 GCF_053919585.1 Euprymna scolopes
AATTGGTCTAGACTGTGAGGATTATTTGAATAAACTTTTTGTTTTAAAATGACATGATGACAAGTCCGGAGAACGTGGTGGCCATAACATTTTGCTTATTGTTCTCTCTTCCCTAAACATGTCATGAACTCGTTTAAGTGATCTGTAAGACGTGTGGCATGTAGCGCCATCTTGTTTGAAAAAGAATTGCATTTTGTCTTGTGGTGTCAGAAAGATCGGGCTACTTTTAAGTGGACCGCCCTGTATATATATATATAAATCCCCGAAACAGTGTTTCATGGTAAACAACTGATGATCCCTTAAAAAATATAAAAATTGGTATTATAGTAAATTTGAGAGTTGATGCAGTGATTGCAGGTGATTAAATGACTTACTGACTAGATGTTTTTTTTAATGAATGATAAAAAATAATTTTTTGTGTGGTTTCAAATGTTAAAAACTTCAAAGACTATATATATATATATATATATATATATATATATATATATATATATATATAAAGTTATTTCAGTCTTTTTTTTTTACACAGTGATCACCACTTATCAAGGCCCGGAAGCAACTCAGGGATAAGGGTTATTGCAAGTACATTACGTTAGTGTGGAGATTTCATCAAGTATTTAATTAAGGGGGCGGTTCATTAGGAATTTGTCAACATTGGACTTGAAGACATCCAAGTTGTAGTCCGGAAAGAAGCAGGCAGACAGAACAAATCGCGTTACCTACGCACAGTTAAAACATTTTAAAATACAACCGCCAGATACAACGCGCGGCGCGGCTCTATGCAAACAGACTTCCTTCTCCAAATTTACAATATGGCAAGGAAGAAGAAGAGGAAAAAAAAAGAAACAAAACAACACGCTGAAGATGGAGTATACCTTACATTTTATGTAATAAATTTCAAACAAGTAAAATATTTGTTTATTTTCCTCATATTACGTTGTGATTTGGCTTTCAAGCGCACTTGATGCGTGGTGTGTTTTATTCAAATTACTTTTATTATTTAAAAAAATTATTGAACACGTATTTTGCGCTCTATGTTTTAAAAATAATTATTAAAAAAAACATTTAAAAGAATCTTTTTAAGTAATGAAACTTTTAGTTAATGAAGTAATACCAGCCATGGACATGTGCAGCACCAAAAACGGCAATGAAAGACACATTAGACGAAACTCATTTTCAAAATTAAAAAAAAAAAAACTTAATTTTTATAATTTCAAATTCCATGATTAATTTTAAAAGATGGTAGATTTCTTAAGTGAGACAAACTTTTTGAAAATGGCACACGTTTTCAATCGAACTTATTTTTTTTTATAACTTGTGGATTTTTACATCCCAAATGTGTAGTCACAATTATTTTGATATAAAAAATTAAAATGGTGAACATTTATTTATCCTAATTTATTGAATCTAAAAATAACCTTCCAATCCGGCTTCACCAAAGGTTGTTTTATTACACACAGATTCGAAAAAGATTTAAAAAAAAACAAAAATATAACAAACACATGTTTCTCAAAGGCAACATAATTACTTTTATACTAAACTGGATAATCTTTTAGTGTTTTATTTAATGTAAAGTGTTAATTCGCATCGAAAAACATACAGCGTTTACCGATGTATTTGAAAAATGCAAATGGTGACCGACTCTGTGTTGAATACGTAAGTTTGGGAAAATTAGTTAAAACTAAAAATCTATACAAAATAATGTAGAAACCCACTCAATATATGTTACTGTAACATAGGCCGATAGATATTCGGTATATCTCTAATAGTATTTGTACAGTTTTTTAGTTTCAATTCATTTTCCCAAACTCACGTATTCAACACAGAGTCCGACGCCATTTGCATTTTTCAAATACATCGGTAAACACTGTTTTTTCGAGATGAATAAACACGTCACATTAAATAAAACACAAAAAAATTATTCAGTTATGTAGAAAAATAACTTATCTTGCCTTTGATGAGATTTATTTGTTATATATTTATTTTTGACAACTTTTTCGAATCTATGTTTATAGCAATACAAACCCGAGATTTGTTAGCATCCTTTAAAATTATGCTTTGAATAATTTTGAAAGATAGCTGATGGATTTAGTAAGATAAACCTTTTCAAATTTACGTTTTCAAATGAACTTTGAATTTTTAAATTCCTGAACTTTGAAACACAATTATCATTTTTTACACAAGAATGACTGATATTTATATATTCTTCTTCTTGTATCGTGGCATGTCCATGCCATAGATGAAATCATGGTTAGTGTTCTCCATAGGCTTCGATCCATTGTTGGTTCGATTCCTCTGGAGACATCACATGATTTTGAACTTGGCAGAATACATGGGGTGGGTTGCCATTACCTCCCCCAGCGCAGTGGCATCTGACTCTCCTGTGTGTACCTATCCGTTGTCCTTAAATCATCCACATAGATGCAGTCGAATAAACATAAGAACAGAAATTCTTGAACATTGTGTTTTCCAATTTATTTTATTGTTAATTAAAAAAAAAACAAAAAAAAAAAAAACAAGCAAACACACACACACACGATCTGATTTGTGAATCTTAGCTAGGACGGCCCCCGGTGTGCTTGGGGTATTGTTTTGGATGAGAACTTTAGCTAGGATCAAGCATTGACTAGCTAAGGTATAGGGACGAGGATGACTAAAGACATCCCTTCCCAATTTTTGAGTGGCCTTGTGCCTTATGTTTTGCTTATTACTGTTTTGCTGTAAACTTTTCAGAGTAAATAAAAATATATTACTTTATTTTATTATACTATATTTCTTCAAACTGAAACATAATTATCAAAGTATACTTACGCAAATAGATATGAAGAGTCTTTGTTAAAATTTGTGCCATATTTCCATGGAGTACAGGCGCGAACGCGGACCCCAAAATTTTATTATACTATCCCTATTTAAGTTGAAACATACTTATCAAAGTATTCTTATATACATCTATATCAGAAACCCTTGTAAACGTTTCTTTTATTTCCATACTTTGGAGCTAGGCGCGAACGCAGACCCCACAATTTTTATGAACCACCGTTCTGCAAGATCAAACATACCCATTCCTGTGTTTCGATACATCTTCTATCATTATATGGAATCAGTTTTTTTAAGTAGTCAACCATATAGGAGCCTATTCGTGACCACACACACACACACACACACACACACACACATACACGTTAAGCTTTATATATATATATATATATATATATATATATATATATCATGAAAATAATGGAAATCGTATTCCGACAAAATAGAGAAATAAAAAGGAACAAACCGTATTATGTGTTCATCAACGTTTCGTCTTTATTTCGAGACTTCCCCTGGATGAAAAGTCGGTCAATTTAGCTCTTATGCTTAGATCATCGTATAACGATTTGATCACTGTCTGCCTGACGTAATGAACATTTAAATTAAAATGTATAAAATTCAACGATATTTCACACGGTTAATAGTAGCCGAATGGATACGGCCTCCGCTTATCGAGCCAGAGATGTCTCGTGTCGCGGGGTTCGAATCGTTCGACTGGTAGTAATCGTAACACCCTGCACTGAAGAATCCCGAAAGGATGAAACACTAGTGTCTGTAGGTATTTAATTATTATAGTAAAAAAATAAATATATATATATAAAGGCGCATAAGCCTGACGAATCCTAGAGTGGATGAAACGCCGAATATTCAGTGTAGCTTAATCGCCATATATATTTTATAAATTACTAACTAGCTCTACCTACGTATTGAGCACTTTTGAAGTAAATACTTAAAGTTTACGCATAAATCTATACTTTCGTATATTAATTTTATGTGAGTAAATGAAGTAATATATATATATATATATATATATATATATATATATTAAACTTATATATTGCTCTATTTCTTAAATACTGAGCTTTACATTTTTGGCTAGGATCATCCTGAAAGTATTACGCCAATATAACATAATATCTGACAGGATAATTCATTTGATCTCTAATCTGTGACTTATATATATATATATATATATATATATATATATATATATATATATATATATATATATATATATATAGTTTGGGGTTCGGTTTCGATTCAAGCTGATGAATCCATTTTATTTTTGAAATCGCAACTTTATAATATATAAAAATCGATAGGATATTTAACTCTATAATAATATATATGAACTCTGCAAGAATTAAAATATCATATTTAAGCGTATTTTACGACCTGGCTACATCGGGCGTCCCTTCTAGGTTGGATAAATACTTTTGCAGTTTAAACAAAATGGCTAGAGTCTTGTAGGGCTTGTAATGCTTTTAGGGGCATACCCTATAAAAATAAAATAACACCCTATAAAATAAATAATTCGATACAAGCTTCTGAAATGACAAACGCAACAACTTCATAAAATGTAACACAGAAAAGGTTTATTGAGGAGAATGTGGTATTTTCCTTGTAGGAAGCTGGACTCCGGCACCTGGTATTATCGCGGTAGTTATTCCAGTGGAATCGTCGATACCGTAAAGATAACACCGAGGTGGAGAGAGAGAGAGAGAGAGAGAGAGAGAGAGAGAGAGAGAGAGAGAGAGAGAGAGAGAGAAAGAAGAAAAGGAGGTCCGTTCTGTTTGGTGTCTCTCTGCGTAAGAATGAGTTGTTCTTCTTCAAACTGGATGCTGGCCGATTTCCTTTGGGGATAGGAAGTATCAATGCGCCGTACCCCTGGCTGGTCAAGATGTGGCCGAATGGCACAGGGGAGACACATTGGTTCGAGGAAGAAAAAATTCCCATTTGTTTCTGCTACAGTCTCCATTTACGCTTAACATCTACAGAATGCCAACATCAATGTATTACATATGAATCAGTCCCCTGTGGAATTTTCACAGGTCCCGCTAGTAAAACAAAATTTTTTATAATTTCCGACATTGAAACCGAAAAAATAGCTTTTCAATCCAGTTCCACCAATAAACATTAACAAGTCTCATTCATTCATTTTACACACACACACACACACACACACACACACACACACACACACACACACACACACACACAAAATAAATAAATAAAAATCATATCTATTTCCTAACGACTCGGGTGGAGGACGGGCATTAGATTTACCCATCCCAAGGTGAGTATTATTCCTATCTCTTTTTTTTATACGTACGCGCGTGCGCATGTGTGTGTATTAGTCGTTATCCAAGCCTGTCTGAATAAATATGACGTAATTTTTTCGATATGGCGTTTCAAGTTATTAGTTGGCCATTAGATGCACGCAAGAATAATTTTGAAAGATAACGATTGTTTTTAAGTCGAGGGTGTCAAACCTTTTCAAAAAATAATTTTGAAAGATAACGATTGTTTTTTTTTTTTTTTTTTTTTTTACACAGTGATCACCACTTATCAAGGCCCGGAAGCCACTCAGGGATAAGGGTTATTGCAAGTACATTACGTAAGTGTGGAGATTTGATGGAGTGTTTACTTAAGGGGGCGGTTCATTAGGAATTTGTTAACATTAGACTTGAAGACATCCAAGTTGTAGTCCGGAGGGAAGCAGGCAGACGGAACAGAGTTCCATAGGTGTGCAGTTCTAAGAAAGAAGCTTTGTTCATGGAATCCGCGTTTTGATTTAGGCACAGATATAGAGTGGGGGAAATTTTTCACAGTGGATTCAGCTAGACGGGTGTTTTTCGTGAAAGATTGGCGAGGGGGGGACCAGGGATTGGAGTTCAGACGAGCACCTGCCATGAAAATAACGATAAAACAAGGATAGGCTCGCAACGTCTCTTCTGTGAGAGAGGGGTTGCAGGGTAGAGAAAAGGGCATCCCCCACTAAGCCACGAAGTCTATTTTGTACTCTGTCAAGGCATGATAGGCTGTTTTTGGCAGCTCCTGCCCAGATATGGCAACAGTATTCCATCCTTGGACGTACTTGGCTTTTATATAGATAGAGAATTGCATCAGTAGTGAGATATCTTCTGGAGCGATAGAAGGATCCCACCATCTTTCCAGCGACCTTGGCAACAGACTTGATGTACGTGTTCCATTTCAGATCAGGAGTAAAGGTCAAACCCAGAAGCTTGTCAAAACACGGGGCCTCACCCAGACGAGAGCCATCTATCACAATTGATGCCAGATGGGGATCAGAGCGTTGATGATGTAAGGATAGGAGTTTGGTTTTGGATGCATTAAAGGTAACTAGCCACATCTTCCCCCACTGAACCACGCGCTCGAGATCAGAGGAGAGAGAATCAGAGAGAACTTTGTCATTTACAGCCTTTGATGTGTTGCTGTAGATGGTCGTGTCATCAGCATAGATGTCAACGAATGATTTAAGTATGTGTTTAGGGAGGTCATTGATGTAGATCAGGAAGAGAGTTGGGCCCAGGATTGACCCTTGAGGGACCCCAGCATTTATATTGCAGGCCTCCGATTTTTGTCCATCTACCACTACTCTTATGAGCCTATCGGAGAGAAATGATTTAATGATTGAGAAAACATTTCCAGTTATACCGTAGCTGGAAACCTTGTGAAGTAGACCCTTATGCCATACCTTGTCGAAGGCCTTTGATATGTCAAGAGCAATTGCCCTAGAAAGGAAACCTTTGTCAAGAGATTCACTAATCCTGTGGGATATAACCGTCAGCACAACTTCGGTAGATCTTGCAGAGCGGAAACCATATTGTGTGTCACTAAGAAGGTTATTCCTGCTGAGGTGGTTGACTATTTCTCTATTTAATATTGATTCCAGCAACTTACTCATAACACAGAGGAGACTTATTGGTCTGTACTGAGAGGGAGATGACTTATCACCTGAATTCTTAAATACAGGGCAAACTGATGAGGTCTTCCAGGGGGTCGGAAAGCACTTCTTCTTTTAAGTCGAGGGTGTCAAACCTTTTCAAAAAATAATTTCACTTTTTGCAAGCCACCATTTTATAATTTTCTTTCTTTTTTTTTTTTTGAATTGTTTAAATGGAGTCCAATCATTTTGGATACAAAAAACAAAATGTCGGATAGTTTTCTATTTTAATTAGCTCTAAAAATTTTCCGATATTTAAATTACAAAAAAATTACATTTTAATCATATTCCAATAAATTAACGCGTCTATTTTTGTTAAAAATGCATTGCTTGATTTCATGATAGTAAAAAAAAAAAAAAAAAAAATCAAAACAAAAAAAAGTCTATATTTTTTATATCACATATTTGCACTAAACTCTGTTCCGCTTGCCTGCTTCCCACCTGACTACAACTTGGATGTCTTCAAGTCCAACGTTAACAAATTCCTAATGGACCGCCCCCTTAAGTAAACACTTCATCAAATCTCCACACTAATGTACTGTGCTTGCAATAACCCTTATCCCTGAGTGGCTTCCGGGCCTTGATAAGTGGTGACCAGAGCATATTCCACTAAAATATCTATAAAACAGGCACAGATATGCAACACTGCTGCGATGAGACAGGAGCTGGAGCTTGGTTGACAAAGTGGGACCTATTAGACTGAAGACTCTTTTTTGAACCCTGTCCAAGAGGGAGATGCTCGTGGTAGATGCACCAACCCAGATGTGGCAACAATACTCCATGCATGGGCGAATGGTGACCTTGTAGAGGTACAGGATACTCTCAGGTGTGAGTAGTTTTCTAGCTTGATAGAGGGAACCCACCTTCTTTGCAATGTCTTCAATGTATTTGTTCCAAGTTCACGTTCTCTTGATAATCACAACTATTACTCAACTACCATGGGTGCCCGTCGTTGCCCGGGTGTTTTGAGGTGTGAAACAAAACAAAAAGAAAAAACACGGTCAATTTTTTTTTTAACTTTGACCCCTAATATGACCCCTTAAAATTTATTTAGGAGGAGTTTGATAGAGTTCTCAAAGGTCAAATCGTTGAACTTTGACCCGTTAATCGCCAAATTTATGTCCGAAAACCAATCACATCGATTTTCCCAAATCTCAATACCCTATATATCAAATTTCGAAGCCGTAGGCTTAAAATTGACAGTCATTGCGTAGTGAAATGTACACAGACCCACAGACACACACACACACAGACACTTTCACTTATATATATATATATATATATATATATATATATATATATATATATATATATATATATATATATATAAATACACATATATTTTTCAATTTTGTACAGCTGATTTGCTCGTATCATTATACAAATTCCATAATTAATTCTAAAACATAGTAGACGTCTAAAGACAACCTTTTTGAAAACCAATACTTATTTTTCGTTATAACTTGTGGATTTTTGCATTCCAAATTTCGAGTCAATTATTTCGATGTAAAATTAAATGACGAACATTTATATATTTTAACTAGCAAGCCGCCCGGCATTGCCCCGTCGTAAAATACGCTTAAGTACGATATTTTGATTAATACAGATTCCGTATTTATCATTATACTAGTCTGGGTGCCCGGCGATGCCCCAGTATTTTGAGGTGTGTCTTGAGCAAAAAAAAAAAAAAAAAAAAAAAAAAAAGTAGTAGGCAGTTAGGCTCGATCTCATACCGCGAAGGAGGAAAAGAACGTGAAAAAAAAGTGACGTCGTTACTGTTGCATCCATTGCCAAACCGGAAGTAGCGAAGGTTTAAATTAAGGTTAGTCGATCGAAAAGAGGGGATGACTTTCGAAAATATCGGCGAAAAAAGCGGCCCCTCCTTGTAGAAAAGATCCCAGATGAGGGTGAAGGAATTACTATTTTTAGCCAATTTTTCGATATTTGTCGTCAGAAGGGACGAGCTTCAAAACGATATCGATCTCATGAAAATCCATCGCCCCTGTCGAAAGTTTTAGACAGACATACATAAATACATACATACAGACAGACAGACATACATCTATAATGCATTTAAACAGGTAGGTTTATATTATAGATTATATGTGAACCAATATGTAGTAATGATTTAAAAAGTAAAAAAAAAATACTCGTACTCCATCACTGAGAATCGAAACCAAAACGTTTAGTTTACGACTTACTTTTTCCTTTGACGTTAATGCCCGAGCTATGAAGACATGTTTACTGCAAGGCGAAAAATTAAGACATGAACCAACAGATATTATGTTACGCATGCATATTCGTAATGCCGTTGTTCGACCTTCACCTGAAAAAATTCCATTTTTTTTTTAATTTTCGCACTTTTGCACCCACTTTCTCCGGCTAAAAACAAAGTTTCGAATGGGTTCGAATACCCTGTATATTAAGTTTCACGTATGTTGACTAAAAACTGACAGAGAAGTTTAATAGACAAAATCTTTAAAGGAATATATATACGCATATATGGAAAGAGGTTTGTGTATACTATAACCTTTTTATGCAAATATTACTCAAATATAAATCATGTAGAATATCTGCATGAATATAATTACACGTAATAGTTAACTAAAGATGTTCATCTTAATCTATAATATAAATCTCAGCTGTCTGTTTAAATGTATGTATGTATGTATGTATGTATGTATGTCTAAAACTTTTGACAGAGGCGACGAATTTTCACGAGATCGGTATCGTTTTGAAGCTCCACTCTTCGGACGACAAATATCGAAAAATTGGCTAAAAAACATTAATTCCTTCACCCTCAATTGAGCACTTTTCTACACGGAGTGGTCGCTTTTTTCGCCCATATATCCCAAAGTTATCTCCTCTTTTCGATTAACTTGCTTTGATTTTAAAAAATTTGTCACTTCCGGTTTGGCAAAGACGTCACCTTTTTTATTATCACGTTATTTTCCTCCTTTGCGGTACGAGTTCGAGCCTGCCTGCCTACTACGACCTTATTTTTTTCTTTTTTGCCTCAAGATACACCTGCAAACACCCGGGCAACGCCGGGCACCAAGGCTAGTCCTATATGAAAACTGAAAAAACTAATAGGGAATTAATTCAAATGAATGTTTAAAAGAATATGCAAATTAGCTAGATATTTTGCAGATGAATACAATTCCACGACTTATATATAATAAAGTTATATTTTCTTTTTAAATAAGTAGAAAAAAGTTTTTAATATGAATATCAATAAAAAAAAAATTATAGGAGTATAGACTTATTAGATCGAAATACTTACCGATATTTAAATCGGAAAATAACATTTACATCCGGCTCCACCAATAAACATAATGTGTAACTGATTTGTTAACGTCTTTATAAAGATACCATGAATAATTTTGAAAGGTAACTGAGGTCTTTTCAAATCAACGTTTTCACTTTTGAATTTTTCATTCCTAAACTTTGAACCGGAATTATTTTTTACATACACAAAAATAGCGGATTAATATAATTTAATCATTTTTACTAGCAGGACCCGGTAACCGCCGTTACCCGGTGGAAGCCTGACACCCTTCCCTCGTAAAAAAATAAACTACGGTTGTTGTAAGTGGCCACTGCTGTTCCTGGACAATTGCGGACGCTGGCGGCCATGGATGTAATAAAATAATCTGGCTTTCACTGGTGATTAGTGCTGGTTTAGGGCGATAACATGCAGGTACTGTTTGATATTAAATTAAGTAAATCAGTATTAATTAATAAAATTACGAAAAAAAAAGGTCTATTAGAATAATAATAGAAAGTAAAAAGAGAAGTTTTCGAAGTAATGGATTCTCACTGTATATGAACTGTTTAGAGTGATCGAAATCAGTGACAGCGTTCCTAGTTGTTTCCGTTTGATGTTCAAGTCTTCCTCTTCTTTTGAAATTATCCGCCAATAGTATTAAATTAAATTCCAGTTTTACGTCCTCTTTTTTTAAACGTGTAAAACAAAACAATTAAGACTTTTTTCATTTCTTTGAGTAATTTCATGTTAAGAACGGCTTTCGGAATAAACACTCCCAATTTCCCCATGTTAAGAACGGATTTCGGAATAAAAATCCCCAAATCCCCAGGTTAAACACGGCTTCCGATATAGACACTCCCAATCTCCCTATGTTAAGAACGGCTTTCGGAATAGACGCACCAATCTCCTCATGTTAAGAAAGGCTTTCGGAATAGACACCCTTAACCATCCCAAGTTAAGAACGGCTTTTGGAGTAGACACCCCATTTTTTAGGAAAGGGGTGAAAAAATATTTCCCAAAAATTTCACCGTGATATTCGTTGTCAGCAAACCCACTGGCAATGCTATAAAAATGGGGAGGTGAGAGTGTCATTACGAGAGAAGTAAATTTGTTTATCACGCGTGCATACAAACCTGGCAGCCAGTGAATTACAGTACATAATACAAGTCTTTATATCTCGAAAAGTAATTGTCTCTGCAAAATTTGAATGAGATTTTCTTAACTAGGAGAGTCGAAAATTGTGAGGATGGACCTAATGTAAAAATTTACCCCCTCCCAGTCTCTAAAATCAGTCCGGAAATGAAAATTAATTAAAATACGCCACAAAAAGCAGAATTGGTAAAAACACAAGTATATAAAATAAGTATTTCCGTAGTCAGTGAAATTTACATTAAAACTGAAGCTAAGGTAATCGATGAAAAATATATAAGTAAATTAAATCGTCAGCAGGAATAGTAAATGCCCCCCCCCAAAAAGGAAAGAAAAATAAAACAAATATAGCATCCTATAAGGGTCGCTAGTCGCTCCAAAACCGAAAAATAAATAATTTTTTTCAGGGTTTTTTAGGGGGGGGGCAGAGGGATCTAGGTATTGTGTGCATGTTTACATTCCCAAACTGTTGCTGTGTTTACATTTTGTGAGAGTGTTCCGGGGTGCAAGAAAAGACGAAAAAGACGCTATGTATATATATTTATATATTTTACTTGCGCACGATTGTTTCAGTAATAAAGCTTACCAGTATTTAATTTTCGGTTTATAAGCGGTTAGTATGTTTGTATTTGTTTTTTAAGCATTATTGTCTACTGTAGAAAGCGACGCCATTTTGTAAGCTTTTTAAGTATTCGTTATGTAAGAAATATTTTCATTCCAGAAATATGAGAATGTCAGATCTCAGTCAATCAGAATGGGCGAAATATGTCAAGGGAGCTGTTGTTATTTCTTAATCGGAAATGCCTATTTAATAAAAATAAGATTTACCCATCCCAGAATGAGTATTATTATTCTTTATTCATATGTGTATGTGTGCGTGTGTTTAGGCAGTAAGACGTTATCCAAGCATGTCTAATTAAATATTATTTTTCCCGTGGTTTTCTCTGGGTCAGTTACGATCGGTAAAATCACAATATCTGCGGAAAGTGTAGATTTCCCTCCAGTGTTGACTGGTGATGATGGGAGGACTAAATACTTACGGGAAAAATAGAAACTCATTCCTCTGAAGTTGTTACGATTGTGATGATGTTGCTCGTAGGATGCAATGTAGCATTTTATTATCACGATTGAATGTGTATAAAATAGTGTTCGTAAGCTACATAAAACAGTAGGTATTAGGCTAGACGTATTTAATTTGTATGTGGCATCTGTTGTTGCAAACCTAGGATACTTTGGTCTAGAGGGGAATTTTTGCAATCATTTTATTATATAAGAAAATTTTCAACTTTTAAATTTCAAAATAACTATTCACTTCAGTTCCACTAATAAACATCCTAAATACTCCGCTACAACAAATGTTGTTCTGGAATCTACATAATTTATTTTATAGTGGTGAAAGGCTTTGTGCAGAAACAACCACACTTTTTGGTATAACTGCTAATCTCAGTCGTCGCAATGGCTGCTACACGACAGAACAGACAGTAGACCTCAGTTTTCAGTTTTCCTTCTCCTATATGCAGGTCCAAACAAAGAGAGGTTTCATATCTTCCAGTGGATTAAACGCGCCCTCAGATACCAAGCTGGAAATTTCTATGTCCCAAGGCGGTACACACAGTGCCTAGCATTCTCAAATGGTCACCCATGTGGTACTGCGTTGATTAACTTCTGTGATATGTTGAGAACCAGTGTGTCGTATACTAATTAACATGTCTATTTCACTTATTTCCCACACAAACAAAAAATAAAATAAAAAATGCCTATTAAATAAAAATAAGATTTACCCTCCCAGAATGAGTATTATTATTTCATATGTGTATTTTTTTATTTTTTTTTATTTTTCTTCCTTTGAAGATTGTAATGCTGGGTATGGCGCAGCCAAACCAGCTGCCAACATTGCCCCGCTTTTTTATTGAAACCAACCGAGAGCTCTTTTTAGTATCCTCGCTGTTCCCTTAAGTGCAATTGTCTGAATCTCTTTTGCACTTGGTTCACCAGGAATATTAGTTAGGTAGGACTTCAGGTTCTTCTTCATAAGTCCTGTGGCACCTATGATAACTGGTATGATCGATATCCCCTTTAGGTTCCAGTTTCTTTTCATATCATACATGAGACCTTGGTATTTGGTCTGTTTCTCTCTTTCAGCTCTGTTAAGACCGCCATCATTAGGAACACTCACTTCAATCAAGGTTGCAACTCTCTCTGACTTATTCCATATAACTATGTCTCTCTCTGACTTATTCCATGTGTATGTGTGTGTGTGTGTTTAGGCAGTAAGTCGTTATCCAAGCATGTCTAATTAAATACAACTGAGGGTTCTCTTTTTTTTCTTTTTTTTTTCCCCGTGGTTTTCTCGACATGACGTTAATATCTGTTAAATAAAAATTATATCTATTTCCATAACGACTCGCTTGGATTAGATTTACCCATTCCAGATTGAATATTATTCCTTTCTCTCTTCCATGTATGTGTGCATATATAAAATGCGAGCATGAAAAGTAATATGGTTAAGCTTAAACATGGAAAAGTAAAGGACTAGTTGTTAAAACTGGAATAGAAAAGGACAAGATATTCTAGTAAACAATATAATAAATTTATAATTTAAAATATTGCAGCATTAAGAATTGATTATATAATGTTAACGTGAATTAAAAAGAATTAATACTACAATATTTTAAGTTATGAATTTATTATATTTTTTACTAGAATACTTGTCCTTTTCTTTTCCAGTTTTAACAACTAGTCTTTTACTTTTCCATGTTTAAGCTTAACCACATTACTTTCCATGCTCGCATTTTTCTATTGTAATCCATAATTTTTCCAAGCTCCCAATAAATTCACTTGTTCTTTGTTTAATTTCAATCTTATTTTTCCCCCTATAAACGTAATACACACATATGTTATAACAATGTACGGCACTCGTCTGCTTTCAATAAAATCCTCCCAATTATCTCCCTTTCACTTGTTACTTCTCTTTTCGTGACAGCAGTGAATTAGTAGCAACACTAGTCGCTTAAGCGACGTGGTTGCTATGGAAACCTGTCATAAAAAATGTCGCTCACCTCCTTACGATTTTTTTAAACGATTTTGAACATCAGTAAATTCATCATAACTTGTATTTTACTGAAGGAAAATTGAATTTTTTTTCACAATATAGCTGAGAAGGTGATCTATAAACTGTAATAACTGCTTAAAATTTGGTCGAAAATGAATGAGCAGTGAAGCTTTAAAGCAGTTCTAAATGACTAAAACTGTCACTTAACCATACATTCAAATATGGTAGTGTTTGAACGATATATACATACATACATACATACATATATATATATATATATATATATATATATATATATATATATATATATATATATATATGTATGTATGTATGTATGAGTACGTATTTAGTAAGTCGTTATCCAAGCATGTCTAATTGTGACCTTATTTTGTCGACATGGCGTTTTAAGTTATTAGTTGGCCATTAGATGCACGCAAGAATAATTTTGAAAGATAGCAACTGTTTTAAGTCGATGAGGAGGTATCAGACCTTTTCAAAAACAATTTTAGTTTTTTGCAATCCACCATTTTATAATTTTTTTTTTTTTTGAATTGTAAAAATGCAGTCAATCATTTTGGACACAAAACCAAAATGGCGGATATTTTCCTATTTGAATTAACTCGACATATTTTCCGATATTTAAATTAAATAAAAAAGCTCGTCTATTTTATTGTTAAAATTGCATTACGTGATAATAAAAAAGAATGTCTTTATTTCTTTTCCTCACATATTTGCACTAAACAAACTTTTTTTTCCAAAGTACATTGCCTTCGCATAAATCTATCTATATGTCTATAAAAGTGAACCTGTCTGTGTGTGTGTCTCTGTGTGTGTGTGTGTACATTTCCCTACGCAATAACTCTGTCAATTTTTAGTCTACAGATTTGAAATTTGATATACACGGTACTGAGATTTGGGAAAATCGTTGTAATCCGTTTTTGGCCAGAAATTTGTCTGTTAAGGGGTCAAAGTTCAACGATTTGACCTTTGAGAACTGTACCAAACCCCTCCGACAATTTTGGGTCCAAACACTTGAAATTTTAGCTATAGGTTCCTTGGACATGGATCTAACTTAATAACTGGATTTTAGCCCAAAATAATAACTGTTAAGGGGTCATAATAGGGGTCATGGTTTAAAAAAAATGACCGCTTTTTTTTATTGCTCAACACATACACCTCCAAATATCCGGGCAACGCCGGGCTGAAATGCTAGTATATCTCTAAAAGTGAACGTGTTTGTGTGTGTGTGTACACATTTCCCTACGTAATACCTCTCTCAATTTTTAGTCTACAGACTCGAAATTTGATATACACGGTACTGAGATTTGGGGAAATCTTTGTAATCCTTTTTCGGTTAAAAATTTGTCTGTTAAGGGGTCAAAGTTCAACGATTTGACCTTTGAGAACTGTACCAAACTCCTCCGACAATTTTGGGTCCAAGCACTTTAAATTTTAGATATAGATTCCTTGGACATGGATCTAAATAACTTGATTTGAGCACAAAACAATAAATGTTAAGGGGTCATAATAGGGGTCAAAATTTAAAAAAATTGACCGCTTCGGTCTCTATCAAATTACTCAGACAATATCTGGTCTAAACATTTGAAATTTTACATAAAGGGTATTTAGAGATAGGTCAAGCTTTTTAATTGGTTTGCTTCGACAATTTTTAGTTACCAATATATAAATGTATGTATGTATGTATGTATGTATGTATGTATGTCTATTACTTTCGATAGAGGCGACGGATTTTCACAAAATCAATATCCTTTAGAAGTTCAATCTTTCAGACGAGACAAATATCGAAAAATTGGTTAAAAACATTAATATCTTCACCTTCAACTGGGCACTTTTCTACAGGGGCGGGGTAGTTTTTTTCGCCGATATTTTCGAAAGTCATCCTCTCCTTTCGATTGTCTACCCTTAATAAAAACCTTCGTCACTTCCGGTTTGGCGATGGTCGTAACAGCAAAGACGCCACGTTTTTTCCCCATTCTTTTCCTCCTGAGCGGTACGGGTTCGAGCCTGCCTTCCTACTACCACTTTTTTTTTTGCTCAACATACACCTCCAAACACCCGGGAAACGCCGGGCAAGGCCGGGCACCCATGCTAGTTTTAAATATTTATATAGTCTAAGGATAAGGGTTAAAGAGTGTAGAGTAGTCAAAAGGACAATATAGTAATCGATAGTAATGGAAGTTCGGTAAATTTGTTAACTTAAGTGGAACGGCTCATCAGAAACTTGTTCACGTTGGACTTAAAGACAACCATATTATAGAAAGCTGGAAAGCAGGAAAATGGAAGACAATTCCACAGGCGTGCAGTTCTAAGAAAGAAGCTTTGATCATGGAATCTATGTTTAGGTTTAGGCACAGATAAAGAGTGTGGAAAATTATTGATAATGTTTTCAGCTAGTCTAGTGTTTCTTGTGAAAGTTTGGCGAGGGGGGACCATAGATTGAAGCTCAGTCGAACACTTTCCATGAAAATAACGACAAACTCGCAACATCTCTTCTGTGAGATAGAGGTTGCAGCGAAGAGAAAAGGACATCTCTCACCAGGCCACGAAGTCTATTTTGAACCCTAAACAATGACTTGGCTGCCATCAGCTAGAATCGAAACCAATACATTTAGCGCTCCAGCCACGTCTCCTACCAATGTAGCTGTCGAGAGGTAAGTAAAGAAGAATTAATATTAAACGACTTGAAGAAATGAATTGAATTTGGGCATGCGCAGAAAGAAGTAAAAATATGTTGGCAAGTTAAAATGAACAATTTTCATTTAAACTATATTACGATATTTGTTTGTACGTGTCGTTCATCCAAACAAAGATTTTACTCATTATATACCATCCTTGTGGTATGATTACTATTTCCTGTTAACTTCAGTGACATGTGATCATTAGTTTAAGAGTTTATCGGTGAAATATTTACACATAGATTGACAGACACTTCCTGTCGAAACAAACACACGATGTTAAGTTTTTCACGGGCGTTTTTTCTTCTTGCAGCAATATATTGCAATGCATTTTTTTTCTGTGTAAGCAAAGGATTTCTAATTTTTTCTGAAGAGTATTCAAGAATACGAATTTATTTTATTATTAGTATTAAAAATGGAAAATTAAGTTTATAAAAACAAAAAAGTATTCAAAAATACGAATTTATTTTATTATTAGTATTAAAAATGGAAAATTAAGTTTATAAAAACAAAAAATATTCAAGAATACGAATTTATTTTATTATTAGTATTAAAAATGAAAATTAAGTTTATAAAAACAAAAAATATTCAAGAATACGAATTTATTTTATTATTAGTATTAAAAATGGAAAATTAAGTTTATAAAAACAAAAAATATTCAAGAATACGAATTTATTTTATTATTAGTATTAAAAATGAAAATTAAGTTTATAAAAACAAAAAATATTCAAGAATACGAATTTATTTTATTATTAGTATTAAAAATGGAAAATTAAGTTTATAAAAACAAAAAATATTCAAGAATACGAATTTATTTTATCATTAGTATTAAAAATGGAAAATTAAGTTTATAAAAACAAAAAATATTCAAGAATACGAATTTATTTTATTATTAGTATTAAAAATGGAAAATTAAGTTTATAAAAACAAAAAATATTCAAGAATACGAATTTATTTTATTATTAGTATTAAAAATGGAAAATTAAGTTTATAAAAACAATAAAATATTCAAGAATACGAATTTATTTTATCATTAGTATTAAAAATGGAAAATTAAGTTTATAAAAACAAAAAATATTCAAGAATACGAATTTATTTTATCATTAGTATTAAAAATGGAAAATTAAGTTTATAAAAACAAAAAATATTCAAGAATACGAATTTATTTTATTATTAGTATTAAAAATGGAAAATTAAGTTTATAAAAACAAAAAGTATTCAATAATACGAATTTATTTTATTATTAGTATTAAAAATGGAAAATTAAGTTTATAAAAACAAAAAATATTCAAGAATACGAATTTATTTTATTATTAGTATTAAAAATGAAAATTAGGTTTATAAAAACAAAAAATATTCAAGAATACGAATTTATTTTATCATTAGTATTAAAAATGGAAAATTAAGTTTATAAAAACAAAAAATATTCAAGAATACGAATTTATTTTATTATTAGTATTAACAATGGAAAATTAAGTTTATAAAAACAAAAAATATTCAAGAATACGAATTTATTTTATTATTAGTATTAAAAATGGAAAATTAAGTTTATAAAAACAAAAAATATTCAAGAATACGAATTTATTTTATTATTAGTATTAACAATGGAAAATTAAGTTTATAAAAACAAAAAATATTCAAGAATACGAATTTATTTTATCATTAGTATTAACAATGGAAAATTAAGTTTATAAAAACAAAAAATATTCAAGAATACGAATTTATTTTATTATTAGTATTAACAATGGAAAATTAAGTTTATAAAAACAAAAAATATTCAAGAATACGAATTTATTTTATTATTAGTATTAAAAATGGAAAATTAAGTTTATAAAAACAAAAAATATTCAAGAATACGAATTTATTTTATTATTAGTATTAACAATGGAAAATTAAGTTTATAAAAACAAAAAATATTCAAGAATACGAATTTATTTTATTATTAGTATTAACAATGGAAAATTAAGTTTATAAAAACAAAAAATATTCAAGAATACGAATTTATTTTATTATTAGTATTAAAAATGGAAAATTAAGTTTATAAAAACAAAAAATATTCAAGAATACGAATTTATTTTATTATTAGTATTAAAAATGGAAAATTAAGTTTATAAAAACAAAAAATATTCAAGAATACGAATTTATTTTATTATTAGTATTAAAAATGGAAAATTAAGTTTATAAAAACAAAAAATATTCAAGAATACGAATTTATTTTATTATTAGTATTAACAATGGAAAATTAAGTTTATAAAAACAAAAAATATTCAAGAATACGAATTTATTTTATTATTAGTATTAAAAATGGAAAATTAAGTTTATAAAAACAAAAAATATTCAAGAATACGAATTTATTTTATTATTAGTATTAAAAATGGAAAATTAAGTTTATAAAAACAAAAAATATTCAAGAATACGAATTTATTTTATTATTAGTATTAAAAATGGAAAATTAAGTTTATAAAAACAAAAAATATTCAAGAATACGAATTTATTTTATTATTAGTATTAAAAATGAAAATTAAGTTTATAAAAACAAAAAATATTCAAGAATACGAATTTATTTTATTATTAGTATTAAAAATGGAAAATTAAGTTTATAAAAACAAAAAATATTCAAGAATACGAATTTATTTTATTATTAGTATTAAAAATGGAAAATTAAGTTTATAAAAACAAAAAATATTCAAGAATACGAATTTATTTTATTATTAGTATTAACAATGGAAAATTAAGTTTATAAAAACAAAAAATATTCAAGAATACGAATTTATTTTATTATTAGTATTAACAATGGAAAATTAAGTGTATAAAAACAAAAAATATTCAAGAATACGAATTTATTTTATTATTAGTATTAAAAATGGAAAATTAAGTTTATAAAAACAAAAAATATTCAAGAATACGAATTTATTTTATTATTAGTATTAAAAATGGAAAATTAAGTTTATAAAAACAAAAAATATTCAAGAATACGAATTTATTTTATTATTAGTATTAACAATGGAAAATTAAGTTTATAAAAACAAAAAATATTCAAGAATACGAATTTATTTTATTATTAGTATTAAAAATGGAAATTAAGTTTATAAAAACAAAAAATATTCAAGAATACGAATTTATTTTATTATTAGTATTAAAAATGGAAAATTAAGTTTATAAAAACAAAAAATATTCAAGAATACGAATTTATTTTATTATTAGTATTAAAAATGGAAAATTAAGTTTATAAAAACAAAAAATATTCAAGAATACGAATTTATTTTATTATTAGTATTAACAATGGAAAATTAAGTTTATAAAAACAAAAAATATTCAAGAATACGAATTTATTTTATTATTAGTATTAACAATGGAAAATTAAGTTTATAAAAACAAAAAATATTCAAGAATACGAATTTATTTTATTATTAGTATTAACAATGGAAAATTAAGTTTATAAAAACAAAAAATATTCAAGAATACGAATTTATTTTATTATTAGTATTAAAAATGGAAAATTAAGTTTATAAAAACAAAAAATATTCAAGAATACGAATTTATTTTATTATTAGTATTAAAAATGGAAAATTAAGTTTATAAAAACAAAAAATATTCAAGAATACGAATTTATTTTATTAGTAGTATTAAAAATGGAAAATTAAGTTTATAAAAACAAAAAATATTCAAGAATACGAATTTATTTTATTATTAGTATTAACAATGGAAAATTAAGTTTATAAAAACAAAAAATATTCAAGAATACGAATTTATTTTATTAGTAGTATTAAAAATGGAAAATTAAGTTTATAAAAACAAAAAATATTCAAGAATACGAATTTATTTTATTATTAGTATTAAAAATGGAAAATTAAGTTTATAAAAACAAAAAATATTCAAGAATACGAATTTATTTTATTATTAGTATTAAAAATGGAAAATTAAGTTTATAAAAACAAAAAATATTCAAGAATACGAATTTATTTTATTATTAGTATTAAAAATGGAAAATTAAGTTTATAAAAACAAAAAATATTCAAGAATACGAATTTATTTTATTATTAGTATTAAAAATGGAAAATTAAGTTTATAAAAACAAAAAATATTCAAGAATACGAATTTATTTTATTATTAGTATTAAAAATGGAAAATTAAGTTTATAAAAACAAAAAATATTCAAGAATACGAATTTATTTTATTATTAGTATTAAAAATGGAAAATTAAGTTTATAAAAACAAAAAATATTCAAGAATACGAATTTATTTTATTATTAGTATTAAAAATGGAAAATTAAGTTTATAAAAACAAAAAATATTCAAGAATACGAATTTATTTTATTATTAGTATTAACAATGGAAAATTAAGTTTATAAAAACAAAAAATATTCAAGAATACGAATTTATTTTATTATTAGTATTAAAAATGGAAAATTAAGTTTATAAAAACAAAAAATATTCAAGAATACGAATTTATTTTATTATTAGTATTAAAAATGGAAAATTAAGTTTATAAAAACAAAAAATATTCAAGAATACGAATTTATTTTATTATTAGTATTAAAAATGGAAAATTAAGTTTATAAAAACAAAAAATATTCAAGAATACGAATTTATTTTATCATTAGTATTAAAAATGGAAAGTTAAGTTTATAAAAAAAAATGAAAAGAATCATCAGGTTTGTTTTACAATAAGCCGTACGAAAAAGTTGTAAAAAAAAACAAAAAAAAAAACAAAACAAAAAAAAAACCCAAATACATGTTACCAAAGGCAAGATAAGTTACTCTTCTACCTAGCCGGAGAGGTTTTTAAAATCTTTTTAGTTACTTTTAAATGTTTATTCTTTGCTTAACAAGTAGTATCGACCGTTACACGAGACCAAGAAAAATGGCTGCGATTATTCTCTTGCATCTTTGAAGCCTCGATAATTACTTAAAAATAAAAAGTATTAAAAAAACTGTTAGAAACCCAGTTAATAAATATTACCATGACATTTTGTAGTCAATAAATGGAGTTTTCAGATAAAAACCAATGGTTTCTACTGGATTTTTTGTCAATTCTAATAAATTACAACGTTAGCTTCCAAATTATGCAGTCGAAATTATCTGAATATTAGTGAATTATTTTAAAAACAAACTTTAATCGTGTTAGCAGGTGAAAAATTGTGGCCATCTTGTTTTTATAAAATAAATCGATACGGAAAATTGCCTCCCTTTTGAACTCTCCTGTGTCTTACGATTGTTTTCATCAAAATCTATTTTTTATTTTCTTTAATAAATAATTTTCTACCTTATCGATTTTCGTAATTTTTTGACATAATCATCTTGAAAATACGACGAATACGTAGATACTATTGTTTTCATGCGAAATTCAGTTTTACGATTTCAGGAATTTCGTTCTGGTAGTGTAGCTCCCCCCCCCCCAAAAAAAAAAATTCACATGGTTATGAAAGCATTTTTTTTGTTCCATCCGGTTTCATTTGTTTCTAACTCAGTACAGGTAATTTTCTGACTGAATATTTGACCCGATTAACAATGACCTTATTATCATAAATAAATATTCAATGGATTAATATGTTCTGATTTAAGGTTATGCTCTTGAATAAAAACGTCTGTCCTTTTCACATCATAGAAATAATTATAGACATGACTTTCACGCACTCGAAAAGCCGCCCGGAAAGTTTCATCTATTCTTTCAGCATTTACAAGCGAAACATGTTCTCCAAAAGAAAGATGATCCACTACTTTTAATCTGACCAATTATTTTCTCGTTTTGGGTCCCCCGACAAAAGGAGGGTGGACCTGTAAATTCACCCTTGTCTGTTCGTCTGTTCATCTGTCCGTACGTCTGACCGCACTTTTCTTAATAACTACGCCTTGGAATTTTTGGAAATTTTGCACAAACATTAAACATGATAAGAGTAAAAAAAAGTAACAGAACAGATTTTCCGGGAAAACTCCGGTTGCCCCCCCCCCCCCCCAGGGGTGCCTTTCGGGTTAAAATGGCTAAAATTGACACTTTCGTGCTTATTGAAAAAATTTAATGCCTTGTATTTTCATAAAACTTTTTGAATAGTTGTAACTAACTGATTCTATATAATTTTGTTTGTCTACTTCGTGATAACTCTTGGGTGTGCCCCAGGGGCTTTTTTAGGGCTAATAAAAACACTCCATTTTTGGAACTATTTTACCATATTTGTTCAAAATTTTCTGTGTATGTCTATTTAGCAGTTTTGCACGGTGCTGAACTCAAATTTAAATCTTAAATATGTTAAGGCCTTGGGGACTTTTTGGGGCTAAATGGGCAGGGGGAAAAAGATAGACTTAGTCATTTCTTTTTTTTTTTTTTTTCATGGTGCAAAATTAAAATTTACATATGTTAAGGCCTAAAACTGCACTGTTTGTTCATTTTCTGCAGGGTTTGACGTCCCCTGGGGACTTTTGGGCCTAAATGGGGGGGGGGGCAAATGTTGAACTTAGTCATGTTTTTTATGCCTCGTTCACCGTGTACTCACAGGGGACTATGATTGCTTAACTTGTTTTTACTGTACTTTTATTACTCCTTTAATTTTTATTACTCCTTTTATTTTTATTACTCCTTTTATTTTTATTACTCCTTTAATTTTTATTACTCCTTCAATTTTTATTACTCCTTTAATTTTTATTACTCCTTTAATTTTTATTACTCCTTTAATTTTTATTACTCCTTCAATTTTTATTACTCCTTTAATTTTTATTACTCCTTTAATTTTTATTACTCCTTTAATTTTTATTACTCCTTCAATTTTTATTACTCCTTTAATTTTTATTACTCCTTTAATTTTTATTACTCCTTTAATTTTTATTACTCCTTTAATTTTTATTACTCCTTTAATTTTTATTACTCCTTCAATTTTTATTACTCCTTTAATTTTGATTACTCCTTTAATTTTGATTACTCCTTTTATTTTTATTACTCCTTTTATTTTTATTACTCCTTTAATTTTTATTACTCCTTTAATTTTTATTACTCCGTTAATTTTTATTACTCCTTTAATTTTTATTACTCCTTTAATTTTTATTACTCCTTTAATTTTTATTACTCCTTTAATTTTTATTACTCCTTCAATTTTTATTACTCCTTTAATTTTTATTACTCCTTTAATTTTTATTACTCCGTTAATTTTTATTACTCCTTTAATTTTTATTACTCCTTTAATTTTTATTACTCCTTCAATTTTTATTACTCCGTTAATTTTTATTACTCCTTTAATTTTTATTACTCCTTCAATTTTTATTACTCCGTTAATTTTTATTACTCCTTCAATTTTTATTACTCCTTTTATTTTTATTACTCCTTTAATTTTTATTACTCCGTTAATTTTTATTACTCTTTTAATTTTTATTACTCCGTTAATTTTTATTACTCCTTTAATTTTTATTACTCCTTTTATTTTTATTACTCCTTTAATTTTTATTACTCCTTTTCAATACAAACAAGATGGGTGAAATATCGCCTCGTGGAACGTAAATGGTGGCTATTTGGGATCATGTCCGACGGAAGAAACTATTAGAGTAGGAGGCTTTCTGGAATCTAGAGGCCTCAATAATGAAGGGGTAGAATTTTGTTGCTTGTTGGTTAAATCGGGAGTATGTACATGGAGGAGAGGGGAACTAGTGCTATGAGTCCATCAGAGCACATTCCATTAAAGAACTTGTACAACAGCCACAGGGATATAACATTGCGGCGATGGGACAGAGGTTGAGACTTGGCAGATAGTGCAGGACTTATTAGATTTGAGACACTTTTTGAACCCTAAGAGTAAGAGAGAGAAACTAGTAGTAAATGTATCAGTCCAGATGTTCCAACGGTATTTCATGTATAGACGAATTGTGGTCTTTTAAAGCTATAGAATACTCTCTGGTGCGAATAATTTACTAGTACTCCTAGGGAGTCCAAATTCTTTGTAGGGCCGCTGCGAGGAAGGTGGGCTCTCTCTACCATGCTAGAAAGTTACTTGCGCCTGAAAGTATCCTGTACCTCTACAAGGCCACTGTTCGCCCATGTATGGAGTATTGCTGCCACAGTTAGGTTGGTGCAACTGCAACTAGTCTCTCGCTCCTGGACAGGGTTCAAAAGAGACTCCAACCTGATAGGTCCTGAATTGTCATCTAAGCATCAACCTCTGTCCCATCGATGAAATGTTGCATCCTTCTACCTGTTCTACAAGTATTTTAATGGTGGATGCTTTGACAAACTACAAGCTCTCGTGCCCCCTCGGCATAAATACCCCCACCAAACCCAACAATCAGCAAAATCCCACCCTTACACAGTAGAAATAGTTCCTTCCCCAGAAATGCTAGACTCTGGAACTCCCATTTCGGATTCCTGTGTTCCAAGCTGCACCGACATGCAGAAGTTCAAGTGTAATGTGAACCGACATATTGCTGCCCAACTCCCTAACTAGTAACTCTGCAACATATGTCCTTGATAGTAGACCTCTACATCTAGGTGGCAATGTGCCTTATTTGGGGTGAAAATGCAATTTAAAAAAATAGGCTTTGTAATAATATTCAGGTACCTTACGTTAATAGCGATTAAGTTAGCTAGTGTGTATTTTGACAAGGGGCACGCTGGGTGCATGTCATAATAACCCAAATCTGTATAACAACACCATTCCCAGGGTTAAATGATGGTTAGCTGAGATGTAAGGTCAAAGTTAAAAGCTACAGACAAAGAGATATGAGTCGAGATAATGACGTCACGTTTTTTTTTAAGTTGAGAGAAAACAGATTTTCAAATCAGTTTCTATTTGTAAGTCACGTGACAAAAATCGCCATTGATCGGAGTCTGTATGTGGAAGAACGACAAGACATACCGGCGATAATGCTGTGCGAAACGTGCGAAATGTTACCTTGATGTCATTGTTTATGAGCGCATAAAAGAGAGCCACGTACATGAAACTCTAGTCCCCTTCTAAGTAATCTTCTCCGGCTGCAATCCACTTGCTGTGCCGTTTAAACAACTTCTGGAAGGCTCCAGGGAAGAAGTCCTCTTGTGTGAGCGTATCAACGATCCTCGCTACAGCTTCTTTCATCACCTCAATTTTCTCATAACGACATCCTCTAAAGTTTTCCTTGTCCTTAGGGAATAACCAAAAGTCACAGGAAGCAAGGTTTGAAATATAGGGAGGGTGAGGAACTGTCTTGATGCCTATATTGGCCAAATATTCTGTGACAAAGATTTAGTTGTGGGCTGGTGCATTCGCGCAAATCTTCCGCATCTTCAATTCCTCGCTGAAAATTGTCTACAGTTCTCACACTGACATCGAACCGTTCACTTATTATTTCTATAGACGCACAACAGCCTTTACCTATGAAATTCTTTATTTGGCCAATCAACTCTAGTGTTCTGACTTCTTTCGCCCTATCACACTTTTCATCATGTCTGACGGACCCCCTGCTTTCCTTGAATCTGTTATACGACTCAAAAAACCGATTCACGCAAAGATGATCTAAAAGCAGTTTAAAGCATTCCATACGTTTCTGTTGCAATTTTTCTCAAGTTTAAAACAAAAAATTATTGCATATCATCCTCCTAAAGTATCCTCACATCCAAATTGCATGTTTGAAATTCACCAGCTGCGACAATCAGGCTTTAATAGGATGTATTCCAATTCCTGCTGTAACTGTTTATTTGAACCTGGAATCATAAAAATTGGCTAATCATTTTGTAAGATGTATAGCAATAACATATTGAATTTTCGAGAGTCTACAATAAATTGTAAATGCCTGTACAAAAAAAGTCTGGAAACTTATTGAAGGCAACTCGCATTTGAACAGACACTGTAGAAACATGTACGCACCTGTGTAGACAATAATGTTCGTATAAATAAACATACAATGTATATGTGCATATATTTATTCACAATGGAACAGTTTCTCAAGGACGAACGTAAGCAGGTTTGGAACCGAAGAAAGCATACCAGACACGAGAACAAAACAAAAGACTACATTAATTGTTTCATGCAGTAAAAGAGTACATAAATTTTCATGGTTTTAGACAGAGGATACGTGAATACGTTGAATATATAATTGTTACTTACATGGTTAGTTTCAAACAGCGTTTCCGTCCAGAAAGATGGTGACCCAGTTGTTTATTTCTTAAAGTCGATTTGACACGATCAGGAACGGTTTTCAAAAGTCATTCTCAGAAGAACAGCTAGTTGGACACGTCCGACAGTTTTGAAAGTCGCACCAGCGAGTCTCCTTTTATGGACTTTTTTTTCCCAGTAAACTATTTATTTATTACATAGAAAAATGCGAGCATGAAAAGTAATATGGTTAAGATTAAGCTTAGAAAAGTAAAAGGACTAGTTGCTAAAACTGGAAAGGAAAAAAGACAATATATTCTAGTAAAAAATATAAATTTATAACTTAAAATATTGCAGCATTAAGAATATAAAAAATTCAGTTTAACATCTTAATACTGCAATATTTTTAGTTATAAATTTATTATATTTTTACTAGAATATCTTCTTTTATTTCCAGTTGTAAAAACTATTCCTTTTACTTTTCTATGTTTAATCTTAACCATATTACTTTTCATGCTCACATTTTTCTATGTAATCCATGATTCTTCCAGGCTTTGATTTGAAATAATATTTCCTCTCTGTTTCACTTGTTACTCTCTCTCTCTCTCTCTCTCTCTCTCTCTCTCTTTCCGATTATCGATTATCGATACTTATCGAAGACATTCGGATAAAACCTATCTAAGAACACTGCCAGGTGCATAAAGTACATTTGTGTGAAATTTCAAAAAGATAAGCACTGCCTAACACCATAAGTATATCTGAGACGTTTTATTACCACACAAGCAGAAAGATACGGCATATAAAATCAAAAGTAGATACTTTGATATGACAGGGCGCGTTCGAAATGAATGTTTCGGTTTAGAGCACAAAAAGAGCGTGATAATTGACTTTTTCATTTTAAACTTTAATTAAAGCTGTTATATATAAAAGTAATTTTATAAATTCAACATTAGATTCTCTACAGTGCAATGTAAGGTAGAATGTATTGTGGACTAAGTCACTTTGGGGAGGTATTTGAAGCTTCCTCCCGGTGTACAATGGTGGGTCACCAACTAGAACAGGCAATCAATTCGATTCGATTGAAGAATGGGCGATATTTCGATGAAATAAAACCTTGGGAGTGTGAAATATTCGTTGGTTCTTATTCAATCCCAGATAACGTCGGGATTCTCTGCTAGGTGACTAAATATGCAGAAAGTCTATTTCAGGGTTCAGATATTCTGATCGAGAACACGGCCCTCTCCCGGATCAATCGAAATGGGCAATGAAAAAAATTATACTAGTAAACACGATGGAATGATATGTCTTAGGGGAAGATTATAATGACCGTTGAGCGAATTGCTTAATATTTATAGATTTAAAAATCAGAATCGGTAATTGTATCGGAATTGAGAAAAATATTGAAATCATCATGTCACTTGCCAAAACAATCGTGCATATCGGAAGTATACCAATATGTTTGTAAATTTATTAATTTAAAACGTGTTTTTATATACCGTGTGTTATACTAAATTGATTTTAACTTCAATATGTTCAGCATGTCAAAATATAAAAAAAAAACAACAATGCGCATAATTAATAGAAGGCAATACAATGTACAGATGTAACTGATCGATATTCAAGCAAATGAAAATATATAACGGCGGAATGCATTATACAGGTTAACTTTTTATTAATACAATGTATTTTTTGTTTGCGCTAGTGTGGTCTGATGGAAGTTTCATAGTTTATGATATTTCAGGAAATTTTCCCTTTTTCAGAGTTGTGTTCAACTTTCTTTCGTTCAAACGTATATATAGAGCATTTTCGAAGTAATTCACATGAACTTGTTAATTTGAGAAGTTTTATTACCACACAAGCAGAAAAGCCAGACATATAAAATCAAAAGTAGGTTCTTTGATATGACAGGGGTACGTTCAAAATTAATGTTTCTGTGTAAAGTGCAAATAGAGCCTGATACTTGACATTTGCATTTAAAACTTTAATTCAAACCGTTATATATAAAATATTTTTTAAAATCAACAGTAGATTCTCTACAGTGCAAGGTACATTACAATGTATTGTGGACTAAGTCACTCCGGGGAGGCACGTGAAGATTGCTTTTGGTGCATCGCAAGGGGTACCCAACTAGAGCACGCAATCAATTGATTTGATTGAAGAACGAGCGATTTCACCGATCTCGATGACAATAAAAATATGGCAGTTTGAAATATTTGTTGATCATCATTAAATCCCGGGCAACGTTGGGTCTCCCTGCTAGTATAATAATAGATTACATCGTTTTTTTTTTCGTTCATTTAAAAAATTTTAACAATAAAAACATAATAAAGTTAATTTAGAGAATGCAATACAATGCAGAAATAAATTAAGATGTAACAGTGAAAAAAGTCACCTTTTATGAACACAATACATATTTTTATATAATTTTTACATTGCGTTCTTTTCTGACTTGCGTCAGTGTGATCTGGTGAAAGTTTAGTATCATATGATATTTCGGGAAAAATTGCCTTCTTCAGAGTTGTGTTCGACTTCAGTCCAAGCGTGTATATGAGTCTGCTGTAAACTAGAGGATTTTCGCAGTAATTTAAATGAATCTGGAACCACTTTTTAAAAATGTTATTGTAAAACTTACAGTGTTTATATTGTATTGTATTTTATTAGAAAAAGTTTGGGCCACATCTTAGAAAATATTTTTTTGCGTAATTTATATATATATATATATATATATATGTATGTATATATATATATATATATGTATATATATATATATATATATATATATATATATATATATATATATATATATATATATATACTTAAAGTTATGAACAATACATAGGGCCCGAGCAAAGCCGGGCTGAACTATAAAAGCGAGAATGTGTGTGTGTGTGTGTGTGTGTGTGTGTGTGTGTGTGTGTGTGTGTGTGTGCGTGTGTATGTGAGGACACTTCTCAACCTATATACTCTACAATTTTTGATCTAAAGACCTGGAATTTGGAACATAATATATTCAGACATGTGGAAAACTTAATTGGTTTTCTCTCTAAAAAATGGCTGATAGGAGGTCAAAATTGAAAAATTGGTACTTGGAGGTCATCGGATTTTATCTCTTTTTTTAAACTGTTTTACGAATGCGCATGCGCGAATCGTTCACATGGCATCTTCCTTATGTTAAGAATAAGTAGGTTTGTAAACACCTTTTAGAGATCGTGGCAAGCTGACAAATTGGTTATCATACTTGACTCACTGCCTTTAGGTTTTGGTTTCGATCTCAGCTCGAGTATTTTTTTTATTTAGAAGAAGTGAACTGTTTAAAAAAAACATAATACTCGCATGCACACGTCTCAGTTTCTTCCGTTACGTTTAATATCAGGCAACGCCGGATACATCTGCTAGCATGTATATATTTATATATATACTTTTCACATTTTAATGTATTCGTACTTGTGGTCTGATGGAAGTTCGATATTGTATGATATTTCGGGACAATATCCTCTCTTCAGGGGTGTGTTTTATTTTAGTCTATATATATATATATATATATATATATATATATGTATATATATATATAAATATATATATATAAGGATTTTCGCATCAATTGAAATGGACCTGGAATTTAATTTAAATTTGTTATTAAAATCTATTATAATTCTTTATATAACGTGCACCGTTATATTTTTAAAAGTGTCGCCATATATTAAACCTCTCGGATCCTTATTTATTTCATGTATTTATAACTTTATGGATATCTTCAAGTCCAACGTTAGCAAATTCCTAATGAACCGCCCCCTTAAGTAAACACTTCATCAAATCTCCACACTAACGTAATGTACTTGCAATAACCCTTATCCCTGAGTGGCTTCCGGGCCTTGATAAGTAGTGATCACTGTGTAAAAAAAAAAAAAACAACAACTTTATTTGCATTTTTATTTAAGCTTTAATTCATTTTTTTACTTGTTGCCTCGTTTTTGCTACAATGAAACATATTTTATTTTCGGTCAAATACAGTTGTTTTATCAAATATTAAAATATTCCCCTCAAATACCAGACGTTCCTGGTATATTTTGTTTTCCGCCAGAAATAGCTGTTTTCTTAAATAAAAAAGTGTACTCAAATACTCGACGCACCTTGCAATTTTTTATTTTCATAAAAAAATGTTTATTAAAAAATCAAACACGTCCTTCAATAATCGACGCTTCCTGCATGTAACGTTTGTGTTGCGAGATAGTTGCTTTTTTAATTAGTTTAGTCGTGTAGTAATACAGTGAGAGCGACGGCGTGTATAGATAATGGTTGAATAAAAAATATCAACAGGAAATAAAAACGAAACGAATGAAACTTAAGTTAAACGTGGCAAAAGGAAGAGGGAGAAAAGCAAATTCTTTTGTACTGTTTTACCTTTTATCTACGACTAAATTAGGCACGACAAATGTACAAGTGACTTCAATAAGTTTACAGACTTTTTTTATACAGGCATTTAAAATTATCGAGACTTTTTGAAAATTCAGTATGTTATTGATAACCATCTTATGAGATGACTGGCCAATTTTGATGTTTTCAGGTTCAATTAAACAATAACAGTGAGAATTGGAATACCCTCTACTAAAGCCTGATTGTCACAGCTGGTGAATTTCAAAAATGCAATCTGAATGAAACATATGTTAAACGTGACACCCATAAAAAAAAAGGAAGGAGAAAAACAAACTTGTATATGGAAGAAAATATGATTTAGTTTATCGGGAGGAAACAATGCAGATTATTATGATGGTTATGATGATGGTTATGATGATGGTAATCCTAGTCAAAAATGTCTTTATTATGTAGTGTGAGGTGGTAGATATTCAAAGGATGATATTTTCTTATAACATATGTATTAAACGTATAAATCGTATGTATGTTTAGCCAGGGATATGATACCGACGTGTAGACTGCGTCATGTTGTATCAGAGAGTTATCACACGGGTATATTTGACAGTTGATATATATGAAGAATAATATATGCTTCATACCTTCTTTCTGTAAGAGTTCTGGTATCTTCACTTTCACTCCGTGATTAAACATGAAATGACCAACACCATCCAACTGAGACATCTGTTCCTTCTTTTTTTTTTTTTTTACACGGTGGTGACCACTTATCAAGGCCCGGAAGCCACTCAGGGATAAGGGTTATTGCAAGTACAGTACGCTAGTGGAGATTTGATGAAGTGTTTACTTAAGGGGGCGATTCATTAGGAATTTGTTAAGGTTGGACTTGAAGACATCCAAGTTGTAGTCAGGTGGGAAGCAGGCAGACGGAACAGAGTTCCACAGGCGTGCAGTTCTAAGAAAGAAGCTTTGTTCATGGAATCCACGTTTTGATTAAGGCACACATATAGAGTGGGGGAAATTTTTCACAGTGGCTTCAGCTAGTCGGGTGTTTTTCGTGAAAGATCGGCGAGGGGGGACCAGAGATTGGAGTTCAGACGAGCACCTGCCATGGAAATAACGATAAAAATAGGCTCGCAACGTCTCTTCTGTGGGAGAGAGGTTGCAGGGTAGAGAAAAGGGCATCCCTCACTAAGCCACGAAGTCTATTTTGTACTCTGTCAAGGCAGGATAGGCTGTTTTTAGCAGCTCCTACCCAGATATGGCAGCAGTACTCCATCCTTGGACGTACTTGGCTTTTATATAGATAGAGAATTGCATCATTAGTAAGATATCTTCTGAAGCGGTAGAAGGATCTCACCATCTTTCCAGCGACCTTGGCCACAATTCATTTTGTGAAACCACTGAACAACGCATCCAATTGTTTAATATAAATTTATTTCATTTGTCTGAAATGGTTTTCACAAAATCCGCATTTCTTGTCTACATTTTTATTCTTCACAGCCCGCTTCCTGGCCGTCTGTTCACTCCCGTGACTAACTCTCGACTCTCCGTCTGTTCACTTTCGTGAACAATCTCCAACTGTCAACTCTAAACTTCCCGACCTCTGACCTCAGTTCCGTTACGTCATCATTTAAAAGCACACGTATCCCTTACTTGTGACCTTTCCACGTCGACCTGCCCAAGATTATTTTGTTTATATTTAACCTAGCTAATTTACGTTTCTGATTTTTGAGATGAGGATTGGTCATATGTATTAGAAATAAAAAGTAGATTTAAGGCTCCTAAAATTCGTAAGGACCCGTGGCGCAGTGGGAAAAATCAATTGTAAAAGTGATATTCTTCTGAAGGTTGAAGGTTCAATCCTCAGTGTGGGCGACCGAAATATACATTTGCAAAGTACTAACACCTCTATCCAATCATGGCTGACGGAACAAGGGTTCCGCTCGAAATTTCGTCCAAATTCCCGAGTTCGACAGAAACATTCCCGAGTTCGACGAGATACACCTGAAGAAGGTCGGAGGTTATATCGACCGAAACATTGTAAAAATTACACGCAAGATTAGAACAGTAGTCCGATGAATAATAATACACTAGTTAATTTATATAAACATCCTCAGCTAAAACCCATTGCTACTCTTTATTATATAAACAATAAATAACCTCCAATATAAACAATTTTAAGAATATCATTGGATCGATAAATAGATAGACAGATAGATCGATAATATCTAATTAAATTTTAACAATGTTAATTATTCAACATCTTCATCGTTTTTCACTAAAGGTTTTTGATTTCTGATTTTGCAGTTTCTTTTTGCTGTTGCTAAGGGATTTGTACTGCTGCATAGATTCAAGTTATGATATGCTGATTCTAATCATTTTGAAAAACGTTCTTATGATTCAAGTATTTATTCATGGTGTTTAGTTTGGGTGTTGTGGAGGAAAATTACTGTTACTACATATTAATTGTACTAATGTTTTACTAGGAAGATCATTAATCAGATTTTTTTGCTAAGTACTCGTTGGTCACAAGATTGTATGTTTTACTCCCAATAACGTGAAAGCTTAAGCTCAGAAAACCGAAATAAATGAAACGTATGGAGGAAGAAAAACGAACATTCGAGAGGAAATAATGCCGGTTATGATGATGGTTATCCTGGCCGACAATGTCCCTATCGTGACGTTTCTGAATTTTTGAGATGAGGATTGGTTATTTGTATTATTATTCAACGGACTACTGTTCTCAGCTTTGTGATTTTCACAACGTTTCGTAAGGACCCGTGGCGCAGTGGTTAGAGTACTGAGAAAAATCAATTGTAAAAGTGATATTCTCCTGAAGGTTGAAGTTTCAATCCTCAGTGTGGGCGACCGAAAAATACAATTGCGAATTACTTAGAACTTCTATCCAGTCATGGCTGACGGAACAAGAGCATGCTACCCCCGTGAAGTAAATAAAGGGTTCCGCTCGAAATTCTGTCCAAATTCCCGAGTTCGACAGAAACATTCCCGAGTTCGACAAGATACACCTGAAGAAGGCCGGAGGTTATATCGACCGAAACGTTGTGATGATGAGTGCAGTAGTCCCTATCATATTTCACAAAATGTTTCTGATCGCAGTTTCTGTTATTTGTTGTTGTTGTTGTTGCTGTTGTTGTTGTTGTTGTTAAGGAAGTTTTACTACTGCATAAATTGAGGAAGATCTTTAATCAGGTTTGTCCGCTTTGTGCAAAGTACTCATTGGGTGTTGTGCCGCATCTATTCGCTAACCTGCAAAGTATGACAAATAAAAACCTGATACAGAGGTCAATATATTCAGAATTTATAGGCAGTTTAAGGAGTGGGTGTGAGTTTTGCAACAGTTCATAGTTTACAGATAGTCTGGAGTTTACGACAGTTACAGTTAGCGCTAGTTAAAGAGAGGTTGTGGCCCGGTTCAGATGGGGAAATGAATTGATCAGCCCAATGATGTCGCATGTGAAATCGTGATAGGGTTGACTCAGGACAGGCAAAGGACTGAGGAAGTAGTAACGTTGTCATATTAACTACATTGGATTTCTGGTTGAACTGGCTTCGTCTGAAGGTTGGAGTTTCATAGGAGTATGATACGCCTTTGCTTACTGCACGTAGATAAATATTTAAAATCACATGAAATATTCGCAGCTCAAATGGATACTCCACACGAGGAAGGAACGCTTCATATTCTTCAAGTGACCTTGGCTCAAGTAACAACACGAAACTAGAAGCTCCACCAGACTAGATGAATTCTTGTCCTGGAATCCGGTAAGACCAAGAGATCACAAGGCAGATATACTACAACCATAATATTTTAATTGGCAACTTCTGTGAGGTAACGGAAAACTTTAATGGCATATTCGAATATGTATCTCATATAGAGATCAAGTTTTAGCTCTAGATAGGCGGCCTCTAGATTTCGAAGAACTTCGACTGCAGTGAAATGAAACAAAAATAAACACACACTGTGTGTATTAAGTAGTGTTGGGACGATTAATCGGAATTGGGAATCGGAAAAATCGGAGCTTTTTGGGAGTATCGGAATCGGAAAAATTTACGACTATTTTCCGATGCCGAAACCGATTCCTTAAATTATCATTTTTATTTGATTTTGGTCTAAGAAACATCTTCCACTGTTTGTAGTAATAATAAAATAATAAATATTTATTGATTTAAATTTCCAGCAAGACTAAAATCTCTAGATCATTCTCTCACAAGTGTGTTTTTACGTTTGAGAAAATACATCCACATTTAAAGTGTGTTTTTACAGAAATCGAGACAAAATAATAATTTTATAGTTAAATATTTAGAGATTTATAAAGAATCGGAATCAGTAATTGTATCAGAGTCGGGAAAAGTATTGGAATCGTACCACCATTAATATTAAGTTTTGAAAACATATAAGGCAATTAAGTTACACCGAATTTTCTGCGTTTCATCATCGTGAGAATTCGTCAGTTTATTGCATAGAATCGGAATTACTATTTGTTTTTATATGTAGTGGTACTGAGTGTGCTAGTCAGCTAATCAGATTCTTTGTTATTCACACACCCATTTATCGTAGCCAATGGGAACGAGTTTATTAGGCAAGGGTAATTTGATCTCAAATTTACATGTTCTTTTGTCTTTTAGACGAAAATCGTGTTTCTCTTTTCTTTGTCTGACCTAGTTTAAATTTGGATGTTTTCACCTGCATTTTATTTTATATTAGTGGTTTTTATGTATTTTTTTTATTTATTAATCGTTATTATAATTATGGTTAGAACTTTTGATATTGCTGTTGCTATTAGTATTTATATACATATTCTTTTTGTCGTGTGTTGTCATCCTAAAATAAAGTTTATTTTTGTATGTATACGTTTACTATTTCACTCCTGCAGTTTAATAAATTTTGGTCTTCTTTAAAGTTCAGGATAACTAAGGATAACAACAAAAACATGCAAAAAACAATCTACCCATTAACCTTTACAGAAAAAAATTGACCATACAAAAACATTGTAATAAAAACCTCTTTTCTCTCGCTCCTAGACAAGGTTACAAAAGAGAGTCGCAAAATTGATAGGCCCTGAACTTGAATCTAAGCTTCAGCCTCTGTCCCATCGACGAAATGTTGCATCGCTCTGCCTTTTCTACAAGTATTTTAGTGGCGAATGCTCTGACGAACTGCAATCACTTGTGCTCCCACGACGTGAGCACCCTCGACAAACCCGACAGGCTACTAAATCCCACCCCCACACTGTAGAGATCCCTAGATGTAAAAGATCTTTCTACTCCAATAATTTCTTCCCCAGAACCGCTAGACTCTGGAATTCCATTCCAGGTCCCTGCTTCCCCAACAGTACTGACGTGCAGAAGTTCAAGTGTAACGTGAACCGATATCTTGCTGCCCAAATCCCTACATAGTACCCCAGTAGTTGTTTCCCCTGATAGTAGCCCCCCTACACCAAAGTGGCAATTTGCCATGTTTGGGGTGAAAATGTAAAAAAAAAAAAAAAAAAGAATATGATAAATGTTTTCTATCATAGTGGTTTCTTTTTTTCTAGCGTTTAAAATTAATCAGCGTATTCAGACGGTTTACGGAAGCTGACTGAATATGCCAGCCCAACAGCCACGGGGAAAAAACGAGTCGTTCTCTACATAATTACCTTTTTTTTTACATGGGGTCACCACTTATCAAGGCCCGAAGGCCACTCAGGGATAAGGGTTATTGCGTGTACAGTAATCAATGAGATAGTATTGTAGTAATCATTAGTATTGGGTGGTTAGATAGAGTGTCTTACTTAAGGGGGCGGTTTGTTAGGAGTTTGTTTATCTTGGACTTGAAGACGTTCAAGTTGTAGTCAGGTGGGAAACAGGCAAGCGGCAGAGAGTTCCACTTGCGTGCAGTTCTAAGAAAGAAGCTTTGTTCATGGAATCTACGTTTGGATTTAGGCACAGATAAAGAGTGGGGAAAATTATTGACATTAGTTTCAGCCATACGGGTGTTTCTCGTGAAAGATTAGCGAGGGGGGGGACGAGGGATTGGAGCTCAGACGAGCACCTGCCATGGAAATAATGATAAAACAAAGACAGGCTCGCAACGTCTCTTCTGTGGGAGAGAGGTTGCAGGGAAGAGAAAAGGGCATCCCCCACTAAACCTTAAAGTCTATTTTGTACTCTGTCAAGGCAGGATAGGCTGTTTTTAGCAGCTCCTACCCAGATGTGGCAGCAGTACTCCATCCTTGGACGTACTTGGCTTTTATACAGATAGAGAATTGCATCAGTAGTGAGATATCTTCTGGAGCGGAAGAAGAATCCTACCATTTTTCTAGCGTCCCTGGCAACAGATTTGATGTACGTGTTCCATTTCAGATCAGGAGTAAAGGTCAAACCTAAACTTGCTATAATTTAATTTCTTCCCGTTTTTAGTAGTACAAGGGTCCAACAATATTTTTCGGACACTTTAGTATTCGACTTTCCGGGTACCATAGAGTGGCCAAATTCCTTCAACAGAATAGCATAAACATATAAAGAAAATACCTGCAATAAAAATGGAAGAAAATCGATTAGGCAAGGAAAATTATTTAATTTTGATAATTTTGACAAAACACGTGCCACATTATTTTTCGGACATTGTTGAAAAACTGTCAACAGTCTGTAATATCACCTTTCTTCTTAATAGCTTTTATCAATCAGTCTTCATGTTGATCAAACAAATGCGCAATAACATTTCTATGTGTTTCTATTAGTTGTTTTTTTGGCATCTAGTATTCATCCCCATAGTTGAGCCTCTTTCGTTATTTCAGGTTCATCATAAACAAGTTGCGACAAATATTTCCTAAACATTTTCTATTAAATTTAGATCTGGGCTTTTTTACAGGCCATTCCAAAGTAGCCATATTCACTTTAGCCATCCATCATGAGTTTTGACACATGGATGCTGCAATTGTCTTGCTGTAGAACGAAATCCTTCCCCATCTCTCTTCTTATCCTTGCCAGGGCTTTTTCGTCCAGCAACTGTTTGTAGCTTTCGCTGTTCTGTCGTCCTTTCAGCCACTCCAACCATATATTTTCATTAGCAAAGATCATACCCCAACCATAACTCATCTTCCCATCTGTCGTTTCTTCAGTACAATAGGCTCACCCGTTCTCGACCAAATACACCATCCATCGGGCCCATCAAACTTGCAACGCTTATCATCAGTAAATATAACCTTCTTAAAGTTAACATGCTTTGTTAACCACCTTTTAGCACTCTCCAGTCTTGCTCCTTTGTGTTTCTTTGTTAGTGTGATTTTTTTTCTTAGCCTTTGTATACTTCAAGCCAATCCTATGCAGCGTTCTTTGTACTGTTCAGACATTTACATCCAATTCACATTTCTCCTTCACTTTTCTTGATGTAACTTTTTCTCCAGATGTCAAAAGCCGCGTAACAGTCCTCTTCATTCACCTTTCAGTCCTCTTACCAATTGATCTTTTCAATCCTCTCTTCTTTTTCCGCTCGGAGTTTGTCATCAGTATGAATTCAACCGTTGATTTTGGCAGCTTTAAATCCATGGCGATCCTTCTGATGCTGAGGCCATCTTCCCGCTTCTTCCGTATCAAACAAACGACTTCTTTTGAATGCATTTTACCTCATTAAACTTAATTGCTTTGCCAGTAGAATAGAACAGATAAATGATTCTAATGATTCGAGCTTAGTGTACAAGCAGAAAATTGCATACATCAACATATACATGAACATAGCTCTTAATAAAATAGGATTTTTTGTCATGCTCGAAAAATAGTGTCGCGCAAGTTTTCGCAAAAATCACAAAAACTAAAATTATCAAAATCAAACTAAAAAATGATTACACTAGTTGTGGATTTTCACTCCTCAGCTACGTACTTACAATTAAAAGTTTTTGGCACTAGTAACCACCTTGAAGTACATTTTTCAAAGTGTCCGAAAAATATTGTCGGGCACCTGTATTCATAATTTTTTTAATTATATTTTTTTATTCATAATTTATTGCTTTTCGTTAATTTTCAAGTTGAATATTTATTTAGAAAGTCCAACTTTTATCTATTTATACATTTTTGGATTTTCTCTCTCTATAGGTCAACGAGTGCATCCCCTCTCCCATCTCTCTGTCTCTCACGAATTTCTGTTCTAGTTTATATTTAAAGAGTTTGCGTTGTCCGTTCGTTCCTGAAAACCGGTTGAATTGGGGGCATTTTCACGATCGCTCATTGTTTGTCGGGCGAATAATGGAAGTTAATATTTCACTTATAAACGACCGATAAAATGTCAATGAAATTAAGCGATTTACGCTCTGCAAGAATATTTCGTTACTCATAATTCTATCAAGGTCACGTGCTTACGCACACTTGCTCTCTATTTTTCTCTTTCTCTTTTTTCCCCTCTTTTTCTCATATTTATTCCCTTTTCTTCCTCTTTTCTCTCTCTCTCTCACTCTTCCTTTCCTTCCCCTTTCTTTTCTTTTGCTTCCTTTCTCACTCCTCTTATATGTTGGCTCTCTCTTTTTTTCGTTCTCCAACAACGAAAATTTACTCGTTCTCTCAAATTGTAACACAATGAGAAGTTTTCTTGTAATTCTTCCTTTTAGTGTAACATAGAGTAACCTATGAGCATGTGAAAAAGTATCAGCAGCAGCAAAGAATGGCGGCGAAGAGATTAGCAGCAGCAGCAGCAGCAGCAGCAGCAGCCGTAGTACAAAAATAATGCACATATGAAAATAAAAAAGTGTGCAGAACAAGAAAAAAAGGGACATAAAGAAAAAAGGACAGCAGGCGCTGAGAAAGAAAGTCAATGTCGAAGAAAATAGAGGTAAATACGAAAGCGAGAACTGGCTGGCAAATACCGGAAATAGAAACGCGCACTAGAAAAAAAGATTTAGGTTATGTCGAAGGGAACGAAATAAAAGCGTTTTGTGAAAAAGAAAAAAATGCAGACTAGGATTTTATTTATTTATTAACAGTTTTATATTTATGAAGTACTAAATTAGGTTTTATATTTATGAATGAATTACTAAATTAAGTTTTATATTTATGAAGTACTAAATTAAGTTTTATATTTATGACTTACTAAATTAAGTTTTATATTTATGACTTACTACAGTAAGTTTTATATTTATGACGTACTAACTTAAGTTTTATATTCATGAATTACTAAATTAAGTTATATATTTATGAATTACTAAATTAAGTTATATATTTATGAATTACTAAATTAAGTTATATATTTATGAATTACTAAATTAAGTTATATATTTATGAATTACTAACTTAAGTTTTATATTTATGAATTACTAAATTAACTTTTATATTTATGAATTACTAAATTAAGTTATATATTTATGACTTACTAAATTAAGTTATATATTTATGAATTACTAAATTAAGTTATATATTTATGACTTACTAAATTAAGTTATATATTTATGAATTACTAAATTAAGTTATATATTTATGAATTACTAAATTAAGTTATATATTTATGAATTACTAAATTAAGTTATATATTCATGACTTACTAAATTAAGTTATATATTTATGAATTACTAAATTAAGTTATATATTTATGACTTACTAAATTAAGTTATATATTTATGAATTACTAAATTAAGTTATATATTTATGAATTACTAAATTAAGTTATATATTTATGACTTACTAAATTAAGTTATATATTTATGAATTACTAAATTAAGTTATATATTTATGAATTACTAAATTAAGTTATATATTTATGAATTACTAAATTAAGTTTTATATTTATGAATTACTGAATTAAGTTTTATATTTTTGAATTACTAAGTTAAGTTTTATATTTATGAATTACTAAATTAAGTTTTATATTTATGAATTACTAAATTAAGTTTTATATTTATGAATTACTGAATTAAGTTTTATATTTTTGAATTACTAAGTTAAGTTTTATATTTATGAATTACTAAATTAAGTTTTATATTTATGAATTACTAAATTAAGTTTTATATTTATGAATTACTAAATTAAGTTTTATATTTATGAATTACTGAATTAAGTTTTATATTTTTGAATTACTAAATTAAGTTTTATATTTATGAATTACTAAATTAAGTTTTATATTTATGAATTACTAAATTAAGTTTTATATTTATTAATTTACTAAATTAAGTTTTATATTTATGAATTACTAAATTAAGTTTTATATTTATGAATTACTAAATTAAGTTTTATATTCAGGAATTACTAAAGTAAAGTTTTAAGTTTAGGAATTGCTAAAGTAAAGTCTCATTTTATGAATTACTAAAGTAAAGTTTCATTTTTGAATAGGTAGTTTATAAAACATATTAAAAAACACTTTGAAAAGAGGTAAAACATATTTAATTTTGAAAAGGAAGCACAAAATAAGAGTAATAAATAAATAATAAATTAATTAATCCGCAGAGTTTCGAAGAAATACTTTCCTTCTCATCAGAAGGTAGGGATTAGCAAAATGCGGGAGCGAATTTTGCTTGCAAATATATATGCGCGCGCACACACACACACACACACACACACACACACACACACACACACACACACACACACACACACACACATACATACACACACACAAACACACACACAAACACACACACACACACACACACATATATATATATAGTTTAGAGTTTTGCAGCTGATGTTTGTTCACATTACATTTAAATGTCTGCATGTTGGCACAGTCAGAGAAACAGTAAACAAGAAAAGAGAAGTAGAAAATCTCTCGACATCGAGAAACCCCTAAAGTGAAATGTTTATGTTAGTTTGTTGAGGGTTGATATAAGTTCAACAACTTTATTGGGAGTAATAATTGTAGAATAAGAAAGCGATGTGACGGGGGCTGTAGCTTTGGAAACAATTCTCGACCTATTACGTCAGCCATTATTTGTTACTTATCCAAGTGATGCTTTACAGCCTTGTGCCATACATGAAAGTTTATAAGTATATGTCTGTTAGCTGTTGGCTGTGTGCGCTCTTTTTGAAGAAGTTTTTTCTTTTCACAGTCGGCATTCCCTCAGTTTGGAAAGATTGTTTTACGATATTTCCAGACTGAGGGAATGCCGAATGTGAAAAGAAAAAAAAAAACGTCTTTCATACTTCGAAAAAAAAAAAAAACGAAAGAAAATTAAAAAAAGATACAAAGAATAACAAGACAAAACATTGTTGAAGACAGGGGGTGTTTATTCGCCCTGATCTTCGTTCCGAATGACTGAACAATGAGGCGTGGGGGGGAGACCGATAATCACTGTTTAATTATTTCTCATCGGAACATTTTAAATAACAGATTCACACGTATAGTGCACTCAACGACCTCCTGACCTGCTTCTCTTTCTCTGAACCATGCGACATCAAATCCGTTTGTATCAATTCACATAACTGAGTAAAAACTAATCCTGAATTTAGCAAACTGACTGCAATTGAACTTTCATTTGTTGTTATTTTCGCGCGTCCCCCCACACATATATATAAAATAAAAATAGAATTAATAATTCTATTTTTATTCTGTCGAAATAGAAATCTAAGCGATTAAGCTTGAGGTATTTTTATCGTATTTATTTTTATGTTTGTAATCGTAAAATACATTTTTCTAATGTTGGATTAAAACAAAAGATTTTTATGATAAAAAAGTAAATATTTTTATGATTTTTTTTATTATTTTTTCATAAATTAAATATATTTTTCAATTAAAGACGTTTTATCTAACCCCCCCCCTTTAAAAAAAAAAAAAATAGCACTTCATAACACTTCTGGCCATCCATACTGACACGAGGGGTCCCGGTCAAAATTGGAAAAGCGTCTCTTCAATTTAACCATTTGTTAAAATTCCACTTTCACCTCAAACAAGACACAGTGCCACTTTGACGTAGATGGCTACTATCAGGGACACAAGCTGCAAGGATACTATGTAGGGAGTTGAGCAGTGAGATATCCGTTCACATTACACTTCTGCATGTCAGTACAGTTGGGGAAGCAGGAGCCCGGAAGGGAATTCTAAAGTCTAGCAATTCTGAGGAAGAAACTTACATATAGTAGAAGGCTTACATCTAGGGATATCTACTGTGTAAGGGTGGGATTTTGCTGTTTGTCGGGTTTGTCGGGGATATTTACGTCGTAAGGGTACATCGGAGCAATCACAGTTAAAAGGAATGCAAAATTTCGTCGATGGGACAGAGGTTGAAGCTTTGATGACAGTCTAGGACCTATCAGGTTGGCGACTCTCTTTTGAACCCTGTCCAGGAGCGAGGGACTGGTAGCAGATACACCAGCCCGAATGTGACAGCAATACTCCATACATGTTTATGGAGAATTCAGGCGAGGCTATGGCCATTATGCTTTAAATTATGAAGACAAAGTTCGACAAAGTAGAGCATTATGAAATCTGGGAACATGCAGCTGATTTACAAGTGGACCTGGCTTAAGTTATAGATTGTAGTAAAAATTGCTTGCTTTGTTTTTCATGTTAAGTCCCATTTACTTTATTTCAATCGTAGACGTGTCCGTTTTCTTCCTGAGATCCTTATGGATGCTTCTGCTCTAAAACTTATCTTGGTCTTTCTTTTTTTTTTTTTTTTTTTGAGTCCATATATTAAATCCCTTGCTTTTTCTGCTTCTTGTAAAATCAGTTCTCTCTGTTGCTATTCTTTATCTCGACAAACCTACCATCAGACCATGTATGGGTTATTGTTGTTATATTTGGGCTGGCGAATCTGTGTCCCATTCGTAGGTCCTTGATAAATTGCAGAAACGCATCTGTAATTTGATTGGCCCCCACCCTTTCTTCTTCACTGCCATCTTCCTCTCACAGATCTGATGTTGCTAGTCTCAGTCTTTCTTTTTATAAATATGAAGTAAAGCCTCTTATTTTTTTAAACTAAAAAGTTGTCTAACTACGAAGACGTGAGTAGTACCAATAAAACGAGCGACCTTTTGCGTTTCATAATTTTTCTGTATAGTTATCACCATTCTCAATGCCCTTTTGTCAGGAATTAAATGACGCATCTTTTGCTTTTAACGCACGTCCATGATAGGGATTTCTTTCTTACCGTCAATATCTGCAACAGACAGATGAAAATTTCGATTCATGAATGCATGAGTTCAGTCATCATAACAATGCATCTAGCAATCCCTACTGTTTCATTCGGGCGGAATAATAAAAAAGAAGCACTTACATTTGGAATGCCTTTTCACTCTCTCTCTCTCTCTCGCCGTCTTTCTCTTCTCTCTCTCTCACCCTCTTTCTAACAGACGTGATGTTGCAGGTCTCAGTCTTTTCTACAAATACTATTATGCCATGTGTTCTTCAAAAATGTCTAATCTATTCCCTGCATCTTTTTTTCCAGCTCGTTTGACTGGTTGATCTAGTAGTCTCCATAAATTTGCTGTTTTTCATTGTAATACCACTTCTTATTCCAGTAGCTTCTTTTCAAAGACTGCAAGGCTATGGAACTCTATTTCTGCTCCCTGTTTTTCTTCTACCTACAGCCCTGGTCTTTTCAAGACTAAGGCCAATAGACATTTCCTGTCTTTGCGATAATCACTTTTAGTTTTTATTAGCTTCTTACATCAAGTGGCTTCATACCTTGTCTCGAGCGATTTCCATAAAAAATTGTCCCGATAGAACTCTGACAGAAAAAGAAGAGAAGACCAACATTGATCTGGAAGCAAATAGTCGATTTCATTGCGACGCAGAGGAGGTTGGAGGAACCCTGTGCATCTGGATTCAGATAAAAAACGATGGTATCTTTTGATTACCTTATGCATCGCAAAACGCAGGAATCAAGTCTTTGTAAAAGTCAAAATGTCTCACATTGATGTCTTATTTTACATGGGAATCACCACTTATCAAGGCCCGAAAGCCACTTGAACATTATACTGGTTAAAATAGGGTAGAAATGGATTATTTAGGGGGAGGACCCAACAAGAACTTGTTTACATTGGACTTGAAAACTTGAATGTTGTAGTTAGCTGGAAAGCAGGTCAGCAGAACAAAGTTCCACAAGCGGGCAGTTCTAGGAAAGAAACTTTGTTCAAGGAATTTGCGTTTAGATTTAGGCAGAGATAGAGAGTGGGGGAAACTGCTGATAGTCGTTGTGAAGGTTTGATAAGAGGGGCCATAGATTGGAGCTCAGACGAGCACTTGGTATGAAAGTAACGATAGAGCAGAGACAAGTTCGCAACGTCTCTCCTGTGGGAAAGAGGTTACAAGGAAGTAAAAAGAGCATCACTTACTAGATTTCGAAGCCGATTTTAAACATTTTCAAGGCAAGAGCAGCTTCAGCACAGATATGGTAACAGTAATTTAGTTTATGACGTATCTAGTTCTCATACATGTCTATCCGAGAAGCGAGAGAAGGGTTTCGGTCGATGTAACCTCTGACCTTCTTCAAATGTATTTTATCGAACTCGGAAATGTTTCTGTCAAACTCGGGAATTTCGATGAAATTTCAAATGGAACTCTTTTATCTATTTTACGGGGATAGTGCGCTCTTGTTCCGTCAGCCATGACTGGATAGAGGTTCTAAGTAATTCGCAATTGTATTTTTCGGTCGCCCACACTGAGGATTGAACCTTCAACCTTCAGGAAAATATCACTTTCCACAATTGATTTTTCCAAGTTCTCTAACCACTGCATTATGGAACATTCCTTCCAAATCTCCCGAGTTCGAAGAAACATTTCCGAGTTGTACAAGATACACCTGAAGAAGGTCGAAGGTTACGTCGACCGAAACGTTGTGAAAAATCACACTGAAGATGAGAACAGTAGCCCAATGAATCAAAATAATACGAATAACCAATCCTCATCTCAAAAATTCAGAAACGATTCATTAATTACATATTTCTTCAAACTACTAGAAAATATTATTTCTAAAATATTTATAACAAAGAAAATTATTTATCAAGCCAACCATCAGCCTTACATTCACTTGATGTAAGGAGCTAAAAATAATACGTCATCAGCAAAAATTAAAATACTGAACGATATATGCTATGTGGATGGATTGCAACCCTAACGCAAACATCAATAAATATCGTTGATCGATTATGAAGACTAAAGTACCAAATAAGAGAAACGAGGCTATCGAATGTAACCCAAAGGCTCACTTTCAACTCAGCGGTTTCTACGTGTTAGATGAGATGTGCCGGCATGATATGATTCAACAATGAATATGGATTTCTTTCATGTCAATGATTTGAAACGAAGATCAAGTCGAATATATCTGCTAAGCCTTTTATGCTACCTCCGTGAAGTAAAGAAGGAGTTCCGCTCGAAATTCCGTTCAAATTCCCGAGTTCGACATAAACATTCCCGAGTTCGACAAGGTCGGAGGTTACATCGACTGAAACGTTGTGATAATCACACTCAAGTAGTCTGATGAACCTAAATAATAAAAAATAATTAATCCTCATCTCAAAAATTCAGAAACGTTAAATCATTTTTATTTTGTTACTGTGACCCATTTAACCATCCAAACTACTGAAATTAATTTATGGAAGTGTGTCCCCTTTCACTGGAAAAAAGAGGTCGTTTGTGATTGAATCTGAAAAAAAAGAAAACTTATAAAAATGATGCGAATATGGCATGTGAAACATATGACTTGTGTTTGCGACCCCCCCCCCCAACCAAACTTATGGTTTCGTTTATCAATGTTTGTCACGGATATTTTGATTATAATTGTATACTTTGACAAAAATATTTATCTCAAAGGTTGTAACATTGTTTTTATTTCACACGGTTTATTTTAGCTGTAAACATTATTGTTTATCAATCTAAGATACGTTCTCTTTGTACGATTTAACGGTTATTTTAATTGCATTTTCACCCGAAACAAGGCACAGTGCCGCCACTTTTGTGTAGAGCGTTACTATCTAAGACATAAATTACAATGACACTGTGTAGGGAGTTGAGCAGCAAGACGTCTGTTTACAATACACTTAGACTTCTGCATGTCAGTACAGTCAAGGGAAGCAGGAACCCGGAAGGAAATTTCCAAGTCTAGCAAGCCTAGGGAAGAAACTTATTAGAGAAGAAAACTTTCTGGCATCTAGGGATCTCTACTGTGTAGGGGTGGGACTTTGCTGCTTTTCGGGTTTCTCAGGAGTTTTTACGTCGAGAGGGTACAAGGGCTTGTAGTTCTTCGGAGCATCTATCATTAAAATACTTGTAAAACAGGCACTGGGATGCAACATTTCATCAGTGGGGCAGAGAGTGAAGCCTAACTGACAATGTAAGACCGGTTGGCGACTCTCTTTTGAACCCTATCCAGGAGTGAGAGACTAGTAGCAGATGCACCAGTCCAAATGTGTCAACAATATTTCATACATGGGCGAATGGTGGCCTTGCAGAGGTAGAACATACTTTCAGGCGTAAATAACTTTCTAGCACGGTAGCAAGAGCCCAACTTCCTCACAGCAGCTGCGTCAATGCCCTCAATGAACGTGTTCCAACTCGTTCCCTGTGAAGCCGAGGAGTTTCAACAAAGTACTTTCAGATAATGTATCATTAGCCATGGTTATTGGTGGTTTAGAACTTTTTTTTGTAATTATTAAAGGAAAGAAGTCTAGTGTTGGCAGCATTGACTGTGGCGATTGATTTTTGTCAACATTCCACTACAGACGGGAAGCCTTCCTCTAGTATTAATGAGCCGATTGTATGAATTAATGACCGCTTAACAAGGCAAAAGGCCACTCGAGTATAAGAGATTACTGAGTTTATCATTTGGATAGTGAAAAGATGCAAAAACGTAGAGACTTTCAGGCTTGGAAATATGTCGCAGAAACGTATGGAATGTTTCAGACTGCTTTTGCCTCATCTTGCATGAATCGAGCATCAATTTCTGAGTGACATAAGAGATTCAAGGAAGACAGGGAGTTTGTGAAGGATGATGAGAGGTGTGGAAGGAGTAAGGAAGTCAGAACACTAGAGTTGATTGGCCAAATAAAGAATTGCATCGATAAGGATCGTCTTGTGTCTATAGAGACAGTAAGTGCACAGTTTGATGTCAGTGTGGGAACTGTAGCCACAATTAACTACGAGGAACTGAAGATGCAGAAAATTTGTGCAAAGTTTGTCTCAAGAATGCTCCATTATTGTTAGAGACTATTCAACCAAGATGGACATCAAGACAGTTCCTCACCCTCCCTATAGTCCAGACCTTGCTCCCTGTGACTTTTGATTATTCCCTAAGCTCAAGGAAAACCTAAGGGGTTGTTGTAAAGAGACAATTGAGTAGTGAAAGAGGCTGTGACACAAGGGTCATTGACACACTCACACAAGAGGAATTCCATGGCGCCTTCCAGAAGTTTTTTTGGAACACTACAAGTGTATTACAGCCGGGGAAGATTACTTCAAAGGGGATTAGAGTTTCATGTATGCATTATCAATAAAAGTGGCCATACGCAAAAACATCTGGAAACTTATTGAAGAGAGCTCGTATTATTTTAATTCTTGCAATCATGCTATTATCTGCTCATTACCTAAAACTTTTTTCGACCATTGTTCCTTAAGTGGAACATAATTCGTTTACTTCTTTAGAACCACCGTCTTCTGTCCAAACGCATATAATCATGGTTACCCCTTGGAGCGGTGTGATTCTTCGTCATGAACGGACAGTTATTTATTATGGAGAGGCTAACTCTAATTCTAATCCCAACTCCTCTAAATCCGCCGTGTTCTATGCATAGCAACAGTACTTTCAAAAGTCAGTTGACAATTAACCTTTTTTTTTTTCTGTTTGCAATTATATTTTGTGTGTCGCTCGCAATGAGGATTGAACCTTCGACCTCCCCAAGCGTGTAACAGCTGAATTGACCAAGTACTTTATCCATTACGCCAAGTATCCTTGTGTACAAATAACATGGTCCTCATTAACCTTAAGTGACAATCTGAAAGGACACTAGAAGGAAGATAATATTTGATATGAATGAAAACAGAACTACAAGCTCTTCATTAACCTTTTTCTACCATCGTTTTTTTTAATAGAACATCATTTTTGAAAAAGTGTAGAATTCATAATTTTATTTCAAAAATCGATTTTCTATCACATATTTGCACTAAAATGATTTGAGTTCCTGTACAGTGCTTTCGCATAAATGCAAAACTTATTTGCATTATTCATATTCTTCGGACTAATGTTCTCATCTTGAGTGTTATTTTCACAACGTTTCGATTGATGTAACCTCTAAACGTTCTTCAGGTGTATCTTGTTGAACTCGGGAATCTGCAAGGACTCGTGGTGCAGTGGTTGGAGTACTTAAAAAAATAAATTGTAAACGTGATATTCTCCTGACCGTTGAAGGTTCAATTCTCAGTGTGGCCGACTGAAAAATACAAGTATGAATTAATTACAACCTCTATTTAGTAATTTCTGTAAATGGTGTAGAATTTATCATTTTCTTCTAAGATCGATTTTTACCAAATATTTGCACTAAACTTGATTTCAATAATGTCTATTGCTTTCAAATAAACTGCAACGATTATTTATGGAATCTACAAGCTATGATGAACTTGTATTAAAATTAAAATCGAAAAATGATTTCAATAGTCGGCAAGATAAAAGTGTGTGTGACTCTTTTCTACCTTCGAAATCTGATGGGAATGCCATTTTTTTTACATGGGGTCACCACTTATCAAGTCCATCTATGAATTCTGACGATGCTAGTTGGATATTTCCTCTTCTTTTTGAGGATTCTCCCCTAGCTAAAACAATATGTAAACTCATTCTGGACTCACAGTAATAAATTTCATATATATATATATATATATATATATATATATATATATATATATATATATATATATATATATATTGATTGCTGTACTTTGTATTTACTGAATTGTTACAGATAAAATAGTAATCTACGGACACGATACACTTGAAGAAGGTCGGAGGTTACATCAACCAAAACGTTGTGCGAATAGCACTGGAAATAAAGACAGTATTCCGAATAATAATAATAATAATAATAATAATAATAATAATAATAATAATAATAATATATATATATATGTATCTATATCGTATATATATATATATATATATATATATATATATATATATATATATATATATATATATATGAACAAGTAGTTAATAAAACATGTTAAAAAACACTTTTAAAAAGAGTTAAACATATTTAATTTTAAAAAGGAAACACTAAATAAGTGGATAGTCCTTAATCCGCGGAGTTTCAAAGAAATACTTATCATAAGCTCTCTCTCTCTCTCTCTCTCTCTCTCTCTCAATATATATATATATATATATATATATATATATATATATATATATATATGTTTGTTTTTGCGATACGTTTTTGAATGAAGTCAATTATTTACGAAAGTGCATTTTTACCTAAATGCGAGTTGGGAATAATTTTCCCTTTAACCAATTTGGTACCCCCCCCATATATATATATATATATATATATATATATATATATATATATATATATATATATATATATATATAAATTAAGACAGCTTCCCAGGATTATGACTAATAATGTTTTGTCAAACCGCATAGATAGATTCAACTCTCAATAATTCGCGAAATGGTTAAAGGTCGCCAAGTGTCCGATGTCAGTAAGTCGTTGTTTATAATGAAATGAAAAGAAATGTCACTATTCAATGTAGGATTATATTTCATGAGTTGATTTCTCGTTTTCTTTTTTTCTTTTGCCGTGATTGATAACATCAGTACCTATTTACAATGCCTCCCCACGAGAACAGAGTTAGACACCAGGGTCGTTTTTGTAACGTGGAGAAAAGGTACAAAAATAAAAAATTGTCTTAGTCATAAAGGACTGATCCTCCACTGACAGAGAACAAGAAATTGAAGTGCAGCATATGAAGAACAGATACTACACTTTGAGGTATTTATTTGCTCCCCCACTGAGCAAATTAGGCACAAGGCCGATTTTTAAAGTGAGGAGTGAAGGGGAAATGTGTACCAACTCCCCGGAGAGTAGGGGAGCTCGATAGTGACAATTGGTATGAAGGGTTTCCCCTACATTAACCAAGGTCTTATATGTGGAGTTGCTCCCACATATGGCCTTTGCTTGCAGTATCTGCCGGAACAGATACTACACTTTGATCTTGTTTATATATTTTATTGCTTTTAAAAATTTTGAGAATACAATTAAGTAAAAAAACAAAAGATTTTTAAACAACAAAATTAGGCACAAGGCCCTACAAGAGATTGGGGAGGGGAAGGGTTCAGGGTCTTTGTGACTAAAGTGATTAAAAAGTAATAAATGTAGACTTTGGAGTCTTACTCTTGACTGGCAACATTTACCAAAATACCTCATTCACTCTATGGATCTTAATCTAACTAATAAATCCCCAGCGTTTAAGAATCAAAAATATATTTACAATTTATAAACAGTTGTCTGTGTGTTTGTGTATGCATTTTTATTTATTTATTTTTTATATAATTTTGTGTGTGTGTGTATGTGTGTGCATGTGTGAAAAAATAGAATTCAATTTCATTAGAAAATAAAAAGTTTTTGAATTAAGAGAAAGATTGTTCGTGGAGTGGGGAAAAACTAATCAAAAGTGTTCATATCAAAAACAAAAAATAAATCCTACTGGGGTGTTAGTGAGCCCCCCCCCCCTGTACTAATCTAGGTGACTAGACCCACCCCCCACTGTTTTCCGGGGAACCGAAAACAAGCAGGGCGATCCCTAATGGGGATTGGGGAAAATACCTTAATGAAAGTGGGAGAAAACAAAGCAACGGGTGGAGGAGGGGGGGGTTGGAAGGTGAACTCTTGACCAAAAGGCTAAGTACATCAGTAGTTTGACTGACAATCGCATTGTTAGTGGCAGTATCCTTTACGCTCACAATATCAGCAACGATAACTTGAAAAATAAAAATCTAATATAAAAGCCTATATGTCTGTCTGTCTCCATATTTCAAACTCTATCTTCTCCGAAACTAAAAGTCGCAGTGCGGCGTTGGGAGCCTCAAATAATTGAATTTTTTTACGGACCGTTCTTTTCGGGTCTTTAGCTAGTTAAAATAGTTTTTAAGGCGTTAAAAATGGGTCCAAATTAAAAAAAAAAATCGTTATACATTTTGCCCATTCATCTTAGTTTATTTTCAATTTTTAATCAGTTAGTATGCGTGTCACGTTGGTGCAGTGGTAACGTCACCAGCTTTGCATGCTACAGTTTCGATTTCGATTGTTTTTACTTTTGAAATCACGACTCTATAATAATATATACGAAATCTGGACAAATTAAAATATCATATTTAAGCGTATTTTACGACCGGGCAAAGTCGGGCGTCCCCTCCCATTATTAAAATTTAAAAAAAAAGACAGAAAAAGCAGGCCAAAAATAAGAATCTAGAAAATAAATACGACGAATATCAACAGCACTTAACAGCTGGTGTAGGGGTCGTTCATACCAATCGTGGATAAGTCCTCGACTATCAGCTCAATAGGCAATTCACGATGATGGAACAATGCATGGTATTAACTCTTGCCTCAAAGTTGTTGAATATTGAGTTGGGGCGACGCCGATAAAATCGGTGGTGTGCACACACGCACATTCCAGATGGATTTTTATCTACATTCTTGTGTTTTATAAAAATGACCTGAATTGTAATTATCACCGAAAACAAAGAAAGACTTACATTCCAGGTCGGTAAGTTAGAATTGCGTAACGAAAAATAAAGAGCAAATAAATGTTTTAAATATTTACATTTCAGAAATTTCAGACGATGTCTTTATAAGGCACGGATAACATAAACATACGGGAAAAGAGAAAGCCGACAGTCGTCCAGCGTGATTGACATTCTCCGCCGTCGCCTGCCACACACACACACACACACACACACACACACACACACACACACACACACACACACACACACACGCACACACACACATAAATAAACACATACATTAAATACACACATACACACATACATAAATATACAGATACATACACACCCATACACATACACACACATACACATACACTCACACATACACACATACACACACAAACACATATACATATTCATAGACATACACACATACACATATACACATACCACGCACATATATACACATACATAAATACACACATACATGCACACATACATACATAGATAAACTCACCCATACACACGCATGCACATACACGCATACATACACACATGCACGCAAATACACTCATACACACACTATCATACACACACACTCATACACACATACCCACACATACACATACACACATGCACGCACACTCACACACACTTACACACATACACACACATATGCACGCACATGCACACACATACACACACATACACACGCACACACATCCTTACTGCTCGACGCAGTTGTTATATTCCGTCTCTCTCTCTCTCTCTCTCTATTTTATCAATGGCCAACAGTAAATTGTAAATAAACTTATATGTTAATAAAATTCGTGTTGATTTTGAGAACAACGATAAAAGAATTGTCAGGGTATAAATTTCGCAAGCATTTGAAAAGTACAAACTAGACAATCATATATCATTCTATAATGCAACACAATGATCACAATCTGCCGGTTAATAATGCAGAAGTTACCCGAACTTGTCTCTATCCATCTCGTTTTGCTCTACCCCGCCCACTCCTCTTTAGACACATACACACAGGCAACTCCTCCTTTATATAAACGCTTACTCGAATAATGAGTCTGCATTTTCTTCTTTTTTTTTACAGTATTATTTGTTTATTAAATTGGCCTGATAAAAGTACAGAATAGTTAAAACGTTCTCCCTAATCATGTTAAGAACGGCTTTCTAAATAAAATATTTTAACAAGGTTTCAAAAATTTTTTTAAATGACTTAATCGCAACTTTTAGTCTTAAAGATTATATGAAGTCTTTATATAAAAGTAAAGAGATATTCGCATAAAATATCTATTGCAGCTTCCTTTAGTGTTGACAGACTATTGACACCCACTTCAAGAGTACCTGTGTGGGGATTTTTTTTTTTTTTGTGGCAAGAGTTGCACAATCTCCAATTACATCTCTCCTGAGTTGGCGTTGTTAAATACCAGTGGCAAGTGGAGGTTAAGGACGACTGGAAACAATGCCGAGATAAGTGGAGAGCACGTACAGTGCCTAGAATTCCCGAGGTCACCCATCTGGTACTAACTAGGCTCAACGTTGCTGAACTTCAGTGATCTGACGAGAACCGGTGTGTCAATGTAATTATGCCATACATAACATCTACTAACCCAAGAACTGTCACCCATTCTTTCAATGTGACCATACCATCAAAGTCTCCTGTTATGCACACATCTATCTTTACTGTCCAAATTTAATCCTCATCTGAGGTCGTCAGATTTAAGTCGGTCTTTAACACTCACATAACACGGCCAGCATATCATTTTCATATTTCTCCCCATGCAACGCATGTCCTCAACTCTTACTTCTAAAAATCAGCAGATTACACACAGAGTATTACCACAGCATGAGAGACAGTGGTAATACTATGCTAGTTAGTAGTGACAGAAGTTCCATGAACTTCCTCCTCCACTCCTAACTCTTGAAATCATACAAGCACCTGCTCCACCCTGTGTTCCAATCGTATCACCAAAATAACAAAACTTCTCGACAACGTCAAACGCTTTGCCATCTATGTATACTTTCTCCACATCCGAATTGTCATCCATCTCCGTTGTCTTACACGTGTTTCACACTAACTAGTTATCCTCCCTCATCCAACCAGTACGTCCTCTACACTCTTGTGTTCCTTAATGTTCATCTCCAAAAGTTAACTAATTCATTATTTGACACTAAACTAACAAAGATTTCGTCATACAGAATATGTATTTCAGGAACCAAGCAAAAGGAAGTAACTCTGATCTTTTTTCATTACGTCCCTTATGCCGACTCATTCCACAAGGAATCTATATAAGGGAGTGTTGTTTGTGTGTGTTTGTGCTTGTATTCAGAGAGAGGAATGGACTGGGCAGAGGAGAAATAGGGGAAGGGGAGAGAGAGGAAGTGAACGGGAAAAAGAGGGGAGGGTGTAATTGTAGTTTTAATAACATATATGTTACACTTTTGCTTCGAGCTATGCCGGGTAATCTTACTAGTCGCACAATATATAACTCACTAAAACTTTTATTTACTGACCGTTACAGAGATAAGCAAAGAAAGTAGGAGAGAAGATTTAAGACGAATATTGCGTACTTATTTAAACTAATTTTTTTATCTATGCTCCCGGATAACGCCGGACCTCCCTGCTAGTCTTAATTAAAACACTAAAAATGCGGAATCATATTGATAATCTCTACTTATATATAAAACTCACGGTGTGAGCGTGTGTGTGTGTATGTGTGTGAGATTTTTTTTTCTATGGACTCCTAAACGGCCATGCCGATATTTTTATTTATTTTTTTTAAATTTCACACATGTGCATTTTACGTATATGGTAGTGTTCTTAGATAGTTTTTTTTAATATCGAAATACCTCCAATAAGTATTTAATATCGATAATCGAAAAAGTCTACTTAAAGAAGAAACAATCCAATTTTACCAATGTTAACACCCTTATACAACCTAACTGCACAAGTACATTTGAGAAGTTTTATCACCGCGCAAGCAAAAAGGCCAGGGATATGAAATCAAAAGTGTGGTCTTTGATAAGACAGGGGTGCGTTCGGAATGAATTGTTCTGCTTAGAGCACAATTGCACCATGGTACTTTACTTTTTCATTAAAAACTTAAACGCAAGCCGTTATCATTGCACAAGCAGTAAGACTGAGCATATAAAACTAACAGTAGGTTCTTTGATATGACAGAGGCGCCTGTTTAAAAGACAACTGAACCATGATACTTGACTTTTCCATTTTAAACTTTAATCAAGTAATTATATAAAAATAATTTTTTGAAATCAACAGTATGTTCTCTACAGTGCAGGGTATTGTGGACCGAATCACTACAGAGAGGCACGTGAAGCAGGTGGTCGTTGATTAGTAGCAGGCAATCAATCGATTTGATTAAAAAAAAATGGGCGATTTCACGACGATTTCCATGACAACAAGTGAAGCATGCCAGGTTCCTGTGAGTGCACAGTGCACGAGGCATGAAAAAATGACAAAGTTCAGCATTTGACCTCCCCCCCCCATTATTTAGCCCCAAAAGTTCCCCGGGGATGTCAAATCCTGGTGAAAATGAACAAACGGTGCACTTTTAGGCTTAAACATATGTAAATTTGAGTTATGTACCACGCACACAAAAAAATAACTAAGTGCAGCATTTGCCCCCCCCCCATTTAGCCCCCAAAGTCCCAAGGGCTTAACATATTTAAATTTGAGTTCATCACCATGCAAAAGTGCTTTGGACAAATATGGTAAAATAGTCTAAAAATGTAGTGTTTTTATACAGAAAAGTTTAGACAAATATGGTTAAAATAGTCCCCCCACAATGGAATGTTTTTATTAGCCATAAAAGAGCCTCTGGGACACACCCAAGAGTTATCACAAAGTTTAGACAAACAAAATTATATAGAAATCAGTTAGTTACAACTTTTCAGAAAGTTTTATAAAAATCCAAGGCATCACTTTTTTTTAATAAGCACAAAAGTATCAAGTTTAGCCAGTTTAACCCGAAAGGCATCTCGAGGGGGGGGGGGCAAAGTTTTCCCGGAAAATCCGTTCTGTTACTTTTTTACTCATATCATGTTTAATGTTTGTGCAAAATTTCAAAAAAAAAAAAAAAAAAAATCCAGGGCGTAGTTATTGAGAAAAGTGCGAACGGACGAACGGACAAGGGTGAATTTACAGGTCCACCCTCCTTTTGTCACGGGAACAATCAAAGTATTGAAAGATTTGTTTATTTTTATTCAATCCCGAGCAACGTTGGTTCTACTTACTAGTAATGAGAATAAAGGCTACGAAATAAACTGCAATTATTACCGATGCACACCTTAAAATCTGCAAGCAAATTGCATTGTTGAACACGTGAGTTGATCAATCGTGATATTGTCATGTCAAAACCTTCGGAGGTCACCCGTTAATTTTACCTAAGAAAAACTGGTTATCTTAATAAATATACATGCAAATAAATATATACGCAATAAATAACAAAGAGAATAAATAAAATATTCAAAAAAAGAATTAAATAAATAAATAAAATGAATAAAATACAAATTGTTGCCAGATAACTGTTATCGTCTAAGTTATCCGAAGTTTTATTGGTGAGAAATAAGTAGAATATTCTCGCGGCTATTTATTATTGAAGTTTTTTGTTGTTGTTTTTTTTTGTTTTTGTTTTTTTATGTGATCCTAATTGCATCTTAAATGGGAAAACATATTGACGATATAAATAAAAGCACTAATATCTTTATTCATGTGAACTGTGCAACATTAGGTATCTCATTGATCATGCAATCTTCTATTTGTATAAGAGCCAGGTACGCCCTAAAATGGGGTACTATGTGGGGAATTGGGCGGCAAGATGTCGGTTCACGTTACACTTGACCTTCTGCATGTCAGTACAGTTGGGGAAGCAGGGACCCAGAAGGGAATTCCAAAGTCTAGCGGTTCTGGGAAAGAAACTACTAGAGTAGAAGGCTCTCTTACATCTAGGGATCTCTACTGTGAAGGGGTGTGATTTTGCTGTTTGTCGGGTTTGTCGGGGGTATTTACGTCGAGAGGGTACAATTGTTTGCAGTTCGTCGGAGCATTTGCCGTTAAATTACTTGTAGAACAGGCAGAGGGATGCAACATTTCGGCGATGGGACAGAGGATGAAGCTTAGTTGACAGTTCGGGACCTATCAGGTTGGCGACTCTCTTTTGAACCTTGTCTAGAAGTGAGAGACTAGTAGCAGATGCACCAGCCCAAATATGGCAACAATACTTCATACATGGGCAAATGGTGGCCTTATAGAGGTACAGAATACTTTCGGGCGTAAGTAGCTTTCTAGCACGGTAGAGAGAACCTACCTTTTTCGCAGCGGTCCTGGCATTGCTCTCAATGTTATTGTTCCAAGTCATGTTTCCTGTGAACGTTAGGCCGAGGAGTTTAAAGGATGTACTTTCAGATAAAGAGTCTTTGGCCATTGCTATTGGTGGTAGAGAAGGTTTCTTGTAATTATTGAAGGAAACAAGTTTAGTCTTAGCAACATTGAATGTGACCATCCATTTTTGTTCCCATTTCACTACAGATTGGAGGTCACCCTCTAGTGTTTCTGTCATTTCTTTAGATATGTGTTCATTTGTTTTTCTGCCGTGTCTACTATAGAGCGTGGTGTCATCAGCATATGTACCCATCTCACAGACAATTTTTTCAGGGAGGTCATTTATGAATATTAGGAATAATAGAAGTTCAAGGATAGACCCTTGGGGGCACTCCCGCATTTATATCATATTGTTTAGATGTACGACGGTCGAGGACAACCTGGATTTTTCTCTAATCTAAGAAAGATTTAATTATGTTAAGTATTCTTCCAGTAATACCGTATGATCTGATTTTGCTGAGAAGACCTTCATGCCATACACTGTCAAAAGCCTTAGTTACCGCTCTACCCTCCTCTGCTTTGTCTAGTGAAGGGTATATACGTTCAAAGATTACAGTTAGGATGTCTGCTGTGGAACGTGCTTGACTAAATCCATAATGTTGCTCGGTCAGAAGTTTAGTATCTGTTAGGTGATGGACTAGAGCTTGCTTAATTATGGACTCAAATATTTTGGCGAAAAGTGAGAGAAGGCTAATGTGGCGATAATTTACTGGGTCAGTTCTTTCACCAGAATACTTGAAAACTGGTACCACAGAAGCAGTTTTCCAGCAGGCAGGAAAGCAAGATTCATTAAGGCATTTGTTGTAAAGTTTGGAGAGAACTGGAGCTACTTCGGCTGAGCACTTTTCTAATAGCACAGCCGGGATGAGATCAGGTCCACATGCTTTTGCAGTGTCAAGATTTCTTATGATAGCATGCACCTGAGAAGGGGTGATTTCCAGATCGTCTAGTGTGGCGTCTGTCCGCAAAGGAAAGTCAAGGAGGGGGTGGTTGGCAGGGTCCAGTGTGGAGTTGGAGGCAAACCGACTTGCAAGCATGTTAGCCTTCTCAGTTGCTGAGCAAACAACCTCATGATTGTTTGATAGTGGGGGAATTGTTGATTGCCCATTATATACTACACTGTTGTAAATTTTCTAGAAGTCCCGGGTTCCTAATTTCTGTGCTTCGATGCGTTTTTTGGTGGTTTCCGTAAATTCTCTCTTAACTGTCGCTATTTCTTTCTTACAGTTACTTCTGTCTGCTTGAACTGGATTTATGTCGGTTAAATCTGTGGTACACGTACTACCTTTGCGCAATGGCAGCTGCACATGTAGAAGTAAACCGTTGGGGAGAGTGGGGCTTGCTATCGACTTCGAAGCCTTGTAGGTAATGCAGTTTTCTCAACATCTGAAACATATGTAACCAAAAAGATAAAACGGTAATAAAAAAATAAAATACATATTTGCTCTGCAATAGTATTGAGCACTCACTTCAGGTTTTTATTAATTACCAGTATTACCATATATATATATATATATATATATATATATATATATATATATATATATATATATATATATATATATATATGTCGTGAGTCGATTTCTCGTATCCGAGAATTTCAGTTTCCTCTTCTCTCAGTGTTTGGATCGCAGATGGTTCTCAGACCAATCTGAGTATGGAATTTGCGTGGGCAGAGAAGGCAAGCAATGCTTGTATATTATGTATTTAGGCAACATGTTTTCATCCAGACAAATATTGTTAAATAGCACGGATTGTTTTTGCTTTATGATTCTTTTTTGTAATTTTCCCAGTTTTCAAATGGTCAGTCTTTGATTGTTTTTTTTTTTTTTTTTTTTTTTGTCGAATGGGTGTGCAATTTGATATTGATTTCATTACATCTTGCTTATTTATTTCTTCCATTTAGATTTTGATAACCACATAATGGACGGGATCAACAGGAAACAGCTTCCAGATTTTCAAAGGCAGGTGATAATTCTTTTCAAAAGTGAAAATCCGACTTGGGGACGGACAAAATGTCTGGCCGTGTTATCAAATTTTTTTCAACGATTACAAAGCATCAGTTTGATAATGTTGTTGCAAATTTGAAACGCAGAACTGTCGACGTGACATACACTCTATTGACGAGTTGAAAACGTGCTATGCAAGGGCTTGGAATGATATCCCCTTCAAAACACCACACAAGCTTGGATTTCTGGGTTAAGACGCTGCAGTGAAATGCACGGACGACATTTTGAGTATCTTTGAGTATAATATGACATTCGTCGTTGAAAAATTTCGTAAAAATTATTTTTTGTAAAAATAAATCGTTGTTTGACAAATTTCCCGTTTTTCTAATGCAATCATGAAAGGGAGACGAAAATTCATGATTAAAACGTTAAAATAAAGTTAACGGGATGAAGAGAATAAAAGGAGGAAAAGGTTTTATTTTCTTCACCCCGTTAAGTTTATTTTAAACGTTGACTTTATTTTAAACGTTAACGTTATTTAAAACGTTAACTTTATTTTAAACGTTAAGTTTATTTTAAACGTTAACTTTATTTTAAACGTTAACTTTATTTAAAACGTTAACTTTATTTTAAACGTTAAGTTTATTTTAAACGTTAACTTTATTTTAACGTCTTAATCATGAATTTTCGTCTTCCTTTCATCATTGCATTATATAAAGTCTGTACCCCTCAAACAATCATGAAATTATATATATATATATATATATATATATATATATATATATATATATATATATATATATATATATATTATATATATATATAATATATATATATATATATATATATATATATATATATATATATATATATATATATATATATATATATATATATATATATATATATATATATGTATATAAAAAAATTTGGTATTATAGTAAATTTGAGAGTTGATGCAGTGATTGCAGGTGATTAAATGACTTACTGACTAGATGTTTTTTTTTTTTAACGAATGATAAAAAATATTTTTTTGTATAGTTTCAAATGTTAAAAACTTCAAAGACTATACATATATATACAGCGTGCCCCCCCCCCAAAAAAACGGGCCTCAACTCTAATTAGGCGCCGTGTCTTAGCGTTTTGTCCGAATGAAATGAAACTTTCGTCATAGCTAGTTTATTATATTCAAAACACAAAGGTCTTTGGCCTTTTTTTTTTCTCCGTTCTACAGCATATGTTCTACATAGACTCCATTTAGCTTTTTTTTGGGGGGGGGGGAGGGGTCACCCTGCATTACCAGTAAAAAAAAAAGTCTTGCATGCCAACTAATAACTTCAAACGCCAATTTCTAATTTTTTTAAAAGTGCAAAGATAAATAAAATAAAGATAAAGAAAATAAATAAATAAATAAATACGGTTTATTGCACGATCTATCATTTAGTGTCGAATTGAAATCTAAAAGAAGTGAAGGTTATAGAAACATTTGAAGTGTTTGTCAAATGTTGGAAATGTTTAGGGCGTTGTCAAGAAAAAAAAAATGATCCAACAAATTGTGAGGGTGATCCTTGGCAAGGTTATAAATAAAACATGTTCGTTGACGAATAAACTGTATTTTGTCGCTGTCTAATTGACAACACCATCAATCAATCAAGTCTAGATAAATGAAAAGCGTTTTCATTATTTACTAGTAAGACTTGTGTACCGGCGTTGCCCGATGGGCGCATAACAAAACCAGAACAGGTTTGTTACAGGACCACCCTCCCCCCGAAAACAAATTAAACTACGATTGTTTGTGGGGACCGCTACCGGCCTTGGGAGATCTAGTTATTACTGGCGATTAGTGACGAATAAAATGTATTTTTTCGCTGTCATTATTTAATCAAGTTTATCACAGTGCTCAATATCCTGGATAGAACAAGTGTGTTAGAACGTAGCATGCTCGTGTAACATTTCAATACACAAAATAAAGGTTCAACGAAGGAGAGAACATAGGAAGTCTTTTCACACTTGCGCGTTTACAACAAACACACAAGTGAGTTATCGCTAGTAAGTGATCAAGGAATATATATATATAAAATGACATTGACTGTCTGTCTATCGAACAGTCTCTACTAAACTACTCTGTCAAGTTTTAGTCTATCTTGATAGGTTTCAATTTTAATATATATATATATAAGTTCAGAATGTGAGAGAATATAAATTATTTCTACAGCCAGACAACGTCGCAGCTTACAAGAGCTGTGGAAATAATATATATATAACTACTTCATTTACTCACATAAAATTAATTCATATCTAGTCCATCATCTCTAATAAAATCTTTGTAAAATCAAATAAAACTAAAACTTTTATAAAATAGATAAACAAGAATATAACAAGCTAATGCACCCAGGTAAAAGGATATATATTTTTTTTAATTTTTACGAGATTGCTATCGTTTTAAAGCTCCACCCTTCGGGTGACAAATATTTTAAAAAAATGGCTAAAAACATTCACCCTCAACTGGGCACTTTTCTACAGGGAGGGGTTGCTTTTTTCGTCGATATTTTCGAAAGTCCTCTCCTCTTTTCGATTGACTAGCCTTAATTTAAACCTTCGCCACTTCCGATTTTGCGATGGACGCAATGGCAAAGATGTCACTTCGCGGGACGGGTTCGAGCCTGCCTGCCTACTACCACATTTTGCGGCTCCACACACACCTCCAAAAACCCAGGCTTGTATAATATATAAAAATCGATAGAACATTAACTCTATAATAATATATACGAAATCTGCAAGAATTAAAATATCATATTTAAGCGTACTTTACGGTAGGGCTTTGCCGGGTGTTCGTGCTAGCTTAGATAAATACTTTTGCAGTTTTAACAAAGAAGCTACAATAATATCAGAGCGTCTCCATTTACACTTAACATCTATAGAATGCCAACATCAATATATTACATGTGAATGAGTCCTCATTGGAATTTCCACAGATCCGCTAGTATGTATATATATTTTCGCAAATGTAAAAATACACTTTTTTTCATGGAGGTCGCCACTTATCAAGGCCCGGAAGCCACTCGGGGATAGGGGTTATTGTGTGTACAGTAACCAATGGGATAGTATCGTAGTAATCGTTAGTATTGGAGATTTGATAAAGTGTCTTAAGGGGGCGGGTCATCAAGAATTTGTTTATGTTGGACTTGAAGACATCCAGGTTGTAATCAGGTGGGAAACAGGCAAACGGAAGAGAGTTCCACAGGCGTGTACTTCCAAGAAAGAAGCTTTGTTCATGGAATCTACGTTTTGGTTTTGGCACAGATAAAGAGTGGGGAAAATTTTTGACAGTGGTTTAAGCTAGACGGGTGTTTTTCACTTTTGTGTGTGCGTGTTTCTCTCCCCCCTTTCTCTCTGTGAATTCATCCCATATGGACTCGAAAATGGCTGGGCCGATTTTTATGAAATTTGACGCGAATTTATGTGCCTGGCAGTGTTCTTACATAGGTTTTGTATTGGAATATCTTCGATAAGTATTGATAATCGAAATAATCTAATAGAAGAAAGAACAGATGATTTTACACACTCTTACATCACAAGTACATTTGAGAAGTATTATTACCGCACAAGCCGAAAGGCTATGCATATCAAACTCAACAGTAGGTTCTTTGATATGACAAGGGTGCGTTTGAAATGAATGTCTCTTTAGAACACAACTGAAGCATAACAATCAACATGAAATGCGAAATGTCGCTACGGTAAGAAAAATACTATTAAAAAGAACGTGTACCGATAGACGATGACGTTCGAGAGTGCGTTAGAGAGGACAGGGGTCATAGAGAAGGAGCATGTTCACTTTTATTGGGGGGGAAGTATTCGGAAATGAATATCGTTGTTACAAACAAAAAAAAGGGGGGAGTTGAGTTATTACTTGTCCTATGTTCCTTGCGACGTACTTTGCTACAACGTGTTGGGTCTACGTCTATAACAGTACACAACTTCCCTTCGGGTTTGTCCAATCCAAGATTATCTCCCAGGCGAGCTGAGCACGTGATAGAGTTTGTAAAAAGGGTTAAACGCACAGCAATCGTCTTTATTTCTGGCTCTCCTTACTGACAACACACTTCACGTGACTCTGAAAAAATCCTCAAACTTCTTTCCTGAAACGCAGCAGAACCTTATCGGGTCTTTGGCCCGGGAGTCGACCAAGACGAGGAAACAAAGAACCCATCATGGCTACCGGCGGACCCTAACTTCAACACATACATGGAATCTTTTCTCTTCCAACAAAAACTGCTTAATTTTTCATATCCGTCCATAAACATGGAACCATTCAACGGCTAACACTTTTCTACTTGAATCTTCTTCCTTAGTAAAAATTGTTTTGAATGGTAGAATGTATGTTCGTTGTCGCTTAGTAGTCTACAATCGAATCTTTTTTTGGGGGGGGGGGTAGCTCTATTTTAAACAGTGCCATGTTTATGAATATTAGATCAACACTTGAGGATTTTTTTTTTTTTTTTTTTTTTTTTTTTTTTTTTTTACATTGGACTTGAGATGACCATATCCTAAACAACTGGGAAGCAGGCCAGCGGAACAGTATTCCACAGGTGGGAAGTTCTAAGAAAATTCTTCTGTGGAATTTGCGTTTAGATCTAGGCACAGAGTGAGGGGTGTGGGAATTGTTAATTGTTGCTGTAACTAGACGAGTGCTTTTATGAAAGCGTGGCAAAGGAGGGAGGGCATAGATTGAAGCTCAGACGAGCACTTGATATGAAAATAACGATAAAGCAGAGACAGCTTGCGACGTCTCTTCTGTGAAAGAGGTTGCAGGTAATTAAAAAAGTCATCTACTAGGCTTCGAAGCTGGTTTGGAACTTTGTCAAGGCAGGATAGGTGGCTTCGAGCAGCTCCTGCCTAAATATGACAACATTATTTCGAGTTTCTATGATAAAGTAAAGTCGGTTTTTCCATTTTATTCAGAAAAAAAAAAGAAAAAGTGAAAAGCTATTTATTTCCGAACAAAAAGTGATGGGATTTAAAATGCTTTAGTTTTGTAAAATTATTTTACTTTGAAATTTGTTATTGAAAGCATTTTATGCTTCGTGGGTATTGCTAGTTAAAGTATCAGTTGCGTGATGAATACTACTACGAGAGGATTGGAAGCAATGAAGGGGAGTAGACATTAGTACTGGAAGGTAATTGATTATCTAAGAGGACGGTTCGACAAGTATTTGTTTACATTAAATTTTAGAACGTATCTGACTCTTACACGGGTAAAGGGTCGAGTCTGTTTAGTGCAAAAATCTTTTATATATACTTAAACGTAAAAAAAAAAAAAAAAAAGACATTTTTTGCACAAACCTAATACCGTCTAGAGCTGTAAAATGACAACCATTTTTCCGGCGACCTTAATGTAAACGGTAAATGATTGACACGATTTAATAGATTCCATAGAAGATTTTCTTATATGGAGCAACTATTTCCATACAGAAGGAGTGAAAACAAAGAAGAAAAAAAAAAAAAAACTAACCAAATCATACAAAAAAAGATGCGTTTAATCAGATTTCAAAATAGTAAACCGCGCAAGGATACATCGTAGAAATCGATTACAAAACTTGAAAATTAAAATAATTTTTCACATACAATCATTAAAGAAAATATCTTATTCCAAAAATTAGGTACATTGATCAGGTAGTTTTCTGTTCATGAAAAAAAAAAAAAATAGTTTAAATTATTAATGGAATTAGTAGGCATTACAAAAATCTCGCAAGTTTGAATTACGTAGAGTTATATCGCTTTTTGGACTTTAAAATGGCAGCGCGAGAAGATAGTTTCTCGGTTATTTAAAAATAAAACTTGCTCAATTTACGTAATTTTTGGAATAAGATTTTCTGTTCGTATTGGAATAGTCTGAACAATTTGGCTTCTCCAGAACAAATTACTGAACCAAACATGCTAATTAAAAAATGGCAAATATTCTTCCGAATCTTTCGGAGGGGGGGCTATCGTTAACCTAGGTAAGGGTCTTGCGGACATGATAATCCTGAAGGTGGATGAAACAGCGGAAGTGACCGACTTATCTCCGCCATAAAAGGGATACGTCCGTGAAAAACATAACTATCCCCCTTCCTGAAAAAAGGCTAAACAATTGTCAACGATCTCTCGATGCAATTTTGCATGACAAGAAAATTCCAAATTTAAGTTTTTTTAGAAAAAAAAATTCTTAACATGGGGAAATAGAAATAAAATCCACTTTAAAGTAGTCTTTATAAAATTAGAACTACTTTATCAATTTACGTGATTTTTGGTGCGTGATATTTCCTTTTCCATCACGGTACGTACAGTTTTCTTGTTTAATGCAGGAGGAGATTTTGGACAAACATTCCAACGAATTTATCAAAGAATTCAAATATGCTTCATTCTATAAACTACTTTCGTTTCAGAGACAAAAATCAAATTGTCTTGCTAAACGACGAGCGACAACCTCAATACCATTTCACAAAACAAGGGAGATAATCCCATATAATTTAAACTTTCGCAAAAGTTAAGAAATCTATTCTATATATGGGGAATCAGAAGAGGGTTTTAGAAAAAACAAAACAAAAAAAACTCAAGTTCGCTTAAACATGATTCTTTAGAAAAGAATCCTACTAGATCAATTTACGTGCCGTTTGGAATACGATATTTCCTTTCCGTCACAAGTATGTACAAAGATTTTTCGGTTCTTATTTAGAATTGAACCTAAATAAAAATACAGTAAAATCTTTATCATGTACGTAATTAACACGGAACGAAGATGTTATAGTCCAAAAATCACGTAAATTAGTCAAGTAGATTTATTTTAGAAAAAATAAGAATGACGAAGCAAAAAGGGATTATCTCGCGTTGCCACCTTGAAATCAGCAGAAAGTTCACTATAATTCAAAATTACAGAACCAGCCTTGTAATTCTAGCGATTTCACATTAATCGCTAGAAATCGTATTTAAGCGATTTTCTTTATGAAAAAATAAAACTTTACTTGGTACCTATGCACTTATTGAACCGTGCTGAAATAACGTTAGAAAGTCATTAACATGGGAGAGAGTGTTTTGTAAATATTCGGGATTTTCACTTAATTTAAATAAAACAAAATCGTAAAAACGTGAAAATATTTTAAAATCGCTCGGTTCAATAAGTGCACAAGCACCCTCAATTTACATGACTTTTGGAATAGGACATTACCGTTCCGTGAAGAGTACGTAAATAAAAGATTTTTCTGAAGTTTTGTTTAATTAGGTTGAATTCTTAACAGACTTGTTTTATTTATTTATTTTTTTTTAATTTTCGGAAAATCTGAACCAGCTGCCAAACAAATTTAGCGTGAAGAATTGTCGATTTCGAGAAGGTAAATTTTTAAGAACGTTCGTTTCGTCTGCCGAAATTACAAGTGATCCTTAAAACTACGAGTTTTAAAACAATCAGGACAACAAAGGCGACGGCAATGATCGCTCGATATGAGTGAGCCCACTTGAAAAGGGAATAAGTACAGTCGTCGTTTCGGACGTTGCTCAATTGGGCGGCTCGAAGTCCGCAGTTTGGAAGAGAACCATTACGGCAACAGGAATCAGGAACAGAGTTATCGAGGAATTCAAACCATTCCGTGTAATTATGAACGCCACAACAGTTGAGGTCAGTCTGGAACGTGTCCCAGGCGATTGCCGAAGAGGTGTGATTTGCATACAGGGCCTCTTCTGCAAGCATGGCGCTTAGAGTCCATCGAAGAATGCTGTTAGTCAGGCTGAGGCCGGTGCACCCAATGCACAACTCGAGGAAGACGACGACAAACAAAATGTTCACGTACATCTGGCGCATTAAATCCAATTCATAAAGGATGTACCCGAATCCAAAAAAGGAAATAAAAAGGAGTAGGAATCCAAAAACGAATAGCAACGCGGCAGGAATGTAGACGTAACTGTGGAGAACAATGGCGTAGAGACCGAGAGAACGTTGAACGAATCCACCGACCGTTATAAGAATTAAGGCAACGCCCAGAAGGGCAACATTGGCGAAAATCAGCTTAGAATTGGCAGAGCGTGCATTAATAACGACCATCATTTTGGCAAATATATTATTTTTTCTCTTCTTCTTCGAAATATTTCTGGAACTTGTCACGAACATTTTATACTAGTCTGCTGAGAGGTGGCGATTGCTAAGTGCTTAAACACACAAACTGACAATCTGGGCGCGCCAAGTTCGAATCCAGTTCATTGCACATTACACTTTCAACAACTCCACTTTTGACCTTGTGCCTAACCTACTGAATAAGAAGTAAATAAAATATGGTACTAGTGCATTTATTGATCTGTGCCGAAATAATAACGTTATTATTTAAAAAGCCATTCTTAACATGGGGAGGGAAGGGTGTTTTGTACCTATTCTGTACATTAACCTTACAATTGAATAGAAAACATATCATAAAACTTCAATTAAACTTGGAAATACGATTAAAAAAAAATAGCGCGGATCAGTAAGTGCATTAGCACCTAAAAGACTTTAGGTGATTGTGGCTAACGATACGACCTGACAATCTGGGTGTGCAAAGTTCGAATACTGTTTGTTTCACAGAAAGGATTTTATCCACTGCATTGCTGACTGTATTTCTTGGTTTGTAAATAAAAAATTCTTATCTATATATTAATACGATAGCGTGTGTGTTATTTTGTGTGTCACGTTTACATCTTTTTTCTTCCGAGTTACTGTCGTTTAATTGTTATGACCTTCCATTTCTTGTAATAAATAATTGTACCAAGAATTCTTCATAAGTTTTGGTTTCGGTTTCGATTATAGCTAAAGGAACTCAACACACACACACACACACACACACACACACACACACACACACACACACACACATATATATATATATATATATATATATATATATATATATATATATATATATAATTCATGAGTGTGGGTTTTGATTCAAGCTGATGCACCCAAGTGATATAAATATATTTTTTTTATTTTTTAAATCACAACTTTATAATATATAAGAATCAATAGAAAATTGACTCTATAATAATGCATACGAAATCTGCATGAATTAAAATATCATATTTAGGCGTATTTTACAACCGGGCAACGCCGGGCGTCCCCGCTAGTTTTAGATAGTTGTGGCTAAGTGGTTAACGATATGGGCTGACAATCTGACTGTGTAAAGTTCGAATCTTGTTTGTTCCACAGAAAAAAACCTGATTAACTCCACTCTTGACCTTGAGCCTAACCTCATAAAAAAGAAGGGAATAGAATAAGGGAAGTTTCGACAATAGCAACATTATTTGTATGGGGGAAGGGTGATAGTGACAAAGTGTTTTGTGACACAGACTGACAACCTAGGTGTATCAAGTTATAATCCAGCTAGTCCCATATAAAACACTTTCAATTTCGATGTTGGCAAGCTTCACGTGGTCCCTCCTGTAAGTATTCGATTTCGTTCTAGAAATTATTCTAACTAGCAATATATATATATATATATATATATATATATATATATATATATATATATATATATATATAAGGGGGTAGTTACCAACAATGTGTATTTTTTAACATTATTTTATTATTCCGTGTCTTGGTTTTTCATTGAGAATTATGTTTGGATCATTGTAATAATGTTTTTAAGTCATTGAAATCGTTTTTACGCGTTTCAGACGTTCTGTGAAGCGTCCTCGTCAGAAATTATTTTCAAATGTGTTGGAGATGTAAAAATGGCATTTTCGTAGTTCATTTGAAATGTTTCCAAGGGGTGGAGGCGTCTAAGTGTCTATTATTCATTGGCATGTTCAACTTTTATTACTCTTTTATTGGGCTTGTCGAGGCCGCTGACCTCGGCTGTAGTCACTCTTGTGTTGTGTTTCTCTCTCTCTCTCACTCTCTCTTTCTGCTTGTGTCTTTTTCCCTTTAGGGTAGGGTGTGTGTGTGTGTGTGTGTGTGTGTGTGTGTGTGTGTGTATGTGTGTGTGTGTTTTCTTTTATTGGTTTGAGAATGTGTGTACTTTTTTATAGTATTATGAGGTTATTTGCTTCCCTAGGAAGGTGACTGTGATCCAAGGTCGTTACTAATGTGTATGTGTGAGGAGGGGGGGAACCAGCTCTTCTGAAATAAGGGTAGATGTCCTTTCATTCTATTTGGATATTTATTTTTTGGATTCTTGGATTTTAGTATTGTGATTTTTCGTTTCAGTCTTTTCGGGTATTCCTTATATTATGTTTGTTGAGATAGAGGGGTGTATTTAAAAATATGTATAGGGGATTTTTTAATGTTTCTATTTATTTGTCTCCCCATGTAGGTATGGCCAGACCCAGGATCGGTTCCTAGTGTGGGGAAGATTTTGTTCCCCAGAGGGGGGTCAATTGGAGGTGGTATATGTATGGGAGGGGGATGATAGAAGGGATGATAGTTGTCTCCGTCATGAGGGGGTTCTCCTCCACTGACTGAGGAGGGAGCGAGGTGTTGGAACAGATATTATACTATGGTTCTAGGTGTTTCCTAGTGTTGTTGGTTTCGAGGTTAAGTAGGGTTGGTATTGTTCAGTGTGTTGTATTAGAGATAGGGGTGTTATGTCTGTGTGTGGTTGTATGCGCACGCGTGTGTGTGTTTTAATGTGTCGGCTCTGATTTATGTGTGGGTGTGTATATGTATATGTATATGGATGTGCATGCGAGTGTGCCTTGCATTTCATGTTTTTGTGTGTTGATATTAGGCTCTGTTCAGTTCAGGAGTGAATCTGGTGATGAAGTTTTTTTTATTGTGTAAGTAAATAAAATAATTGTCTGTTTGGAAGATTGGCATTATTTTGAAGCTGTTTCCACTGCATGTGTATACGTGTTTTGAAACATAGAGGTGTCTGTTATCTGCAATTTTGATGTTGCTCTTATGTAAGGCCACTCTATTGCTGAAATTTTTGGTGGCGCCTATGTAGAATTTGTTGCATGCTGTGCATCTTAGTGCATATACTATATTTCTGGAGGTGCAATTTAGATCCTTTTTTATTTTGGAATGCTTGTGCTGGGTTTTTGAATGTGTATGTGTTACCTTCTATTATTATGTCACATACTCTACATCGCGGTTTGTTGCATTTTGTAACCCCTTTTGTAGTGTGTGGGACGAGTTTTGAAGAAGTTAGGATGTGTTTTAAGTTTTTGGGTTGGCGTTTGTTTTTTATTATTTTTGTTGTTTTAAGTATGTTGTTTAGTTTGTCGTTCTGATTGAGGAGGATAAGGTTTTTTGTTATCTGTGTGAATAGTTCTGGGTTATTTGTGTTGTGTGTAGAGACGTATGCTAAAATTTGTTCTTTGTTGTGTTTTTTGGGGTTCTTAGTTGGTCTATTGGAATTTTTCAGCCAGTTCAATACCTTTCTGTATTAGTGGTAGTGGATATCCTCTTTTTCGCAGTGTTAATCCTTCAAATGAACTACGAAAATGCCATTTTTACATCTCCAACACATTTGAAAATAATTTCCGACGAGGACGCTTCACAGAACGTCTGAAACGCGTAAAAACGATTTCAATGACTTAAAAACATTATTACAATGATCCAAACATAATTCTCAATGAAAAACCAAGACACGGAATAATAAAATAATGTTAACAAATACACATTGTTGGTGACTACCCCCTTATTTAAATATACATCTTTCTTTCGTTGGAATCTCTTAACCCATTATATATATATATATATATATATATATATATATATATATAATATATATATATATATATATATATATATATGAACAAATGATTAATAAAACACGTTAAAAGACTTCTTGAAAAAGAGTTAAAAACATATTTTAATTTTAAAAAAGGAAGCACAAGATAAGTGGATAGTCCTTAATCCGCGGAGTTTCGAAGAAATACTCTCCTTCTCATCAGAGGGCAGGAATTAGCAAAATGCAGGATCGGATTTTGCATATAAAAGTATTTAATGAAATTACAAGTAAGTCACAGATCTTACTTGGTTAAAAAAAAAGGGTGAGGTAAGGGGAATAGGAGGTAAAAGAAAAATGATAAAAAGATTTCACATGAATGGATAGTCCGGTGAAGGGTAAAAAATCCAAGAATGGTAAAATCCAAAACGGTCGAATTTAAAATTTCCAATCCAATGGGTAAATTCCAAATGGTCCAAAATGATCCAAAAGGCAGAGTTCCTTGGAAAAAATCACAAAAGAATGAATTCCAAATCATTAAAAGAAAAAGCACTGGAGAGAATATTTAAAACACGTCTGTCAAGGCTGGAGGAATCAAGTAAATTAAGGTTTAATATATATAGTTAGTAAGTTATAAAATGTATATGGCGATTAAGCTACACTGAATATTCCGCGTTCCATCCACTCTAGGACTCTTCAGGCTTATTCGCCTGCATGAAATAAAATATCATAAAGGCCCATATCATGGTCAATATCATGAAGAGTCCTAGAGTGGATGAAATGCGGAATATTCAGTGTAGCTTAATCGCCATATACATTTTATAACTTACTATCTATACTTTCGTATATTAATTTTATGTGAGTAGATTAAGTAGTTATATATATATATATATATATATATATATATATATACATATATATATATATATATAGTCCATGTAGGTGTATATATAAACATATATTAAAATATAGTTATCCATAAACACGTGTTTCGTTGTTATACAACTCATGAGCCTGGCTGAACTTAGCGAGTTTCTAAATGAGGAGATCAGAGTCTGAGGCCTGATGCTCCACCACTGAGTCAAGCCTCGTTAGTAATAAGCGTATCGCCTTCGCACGTAGCACTTTATTACGGGTCAACGTGGTGTGATTTGAATATCAAAGATTGCACAACAGTGACATTAATTAATTGAAACATCACAGTTGTATTGATAAACTCTTATGTAAGTTCATGCCTGTTCAAGTCATTTCAAATTTGTCATGCTTCAATGTGGCTAACGAAATAAGTATTCTAGTTTCATATTGACAGAATGGAATACAGTTACTATCTTCTACTTTAATACACACACACACACACACACGCATATATATATATTTATTTATATATATATATAAAATGAACTCATTTTTTTCTCGTCTGATTTTGACCTTAATAGGATTAAAAATCAAGATATTTCATGCAAATATAATATGCACAAACGGCAGAACAATATCTGAGGTGTGTTATAGGCTTATTATTTCTCAAATTCCTCGATAATCCTAGATTTATATACTTTTTCTGCTGAGAAGTCACGGCCAAAATCGGTTAAGATCAATGGAAGTGGTAAAATATTTTCTCTCTCATAAATTCCTTCTCCCCCTGCCACCACTTAACACCGTTTGGGGATCGTTCACAAGGAACAGTTGAGAAGAGAACACCGGTTTGGCTTCGTAGTTATTTCATGTGGTTATTTAAAATCACTAAACTAAGCTGCAGTGCTCTGTGGCGTAGTGGTTAGCGTGCTGGACAATTCACATTATATTTTCACGTTCGCGCCGACCTACCGTAGTCGCTTTTTTTTTGTTTTTTTTTTCCTAAACAACTGGAATGGACTTTTCTTGGTGGCCGAACTGTTAACGTTGCAGATGTTTTTTTTTGTTTTTTTTTTCACACTTTATTTTCCTACTTTTACTCATGACTCCGGGTTTGATCCTTCCTACTTGCCTACCATAACATTTTTTAACCCCCCCGTCCCGGAAACAAACACTCAGGCAACGCCGGGTACCCCCGCTAGTATATATATATATATATATATATATATATATATATATATATATATAGTGTAACAATAAGTCTGTCGCCTTAAAGAAAACAACACTACTGCTGCATTTTAAAACTTTTATTCAAAAAATCAATTCAGGTAACTTGATTATGCTGTAGAGCTGACATATATTCAATGTAAACACCTCCAGCCTCAATCACCGCCTCTATACGGGCCTGGAATGTGAGCATGCCTTTTTAACAAGCGCCGGCAGGAGCTCAGCGAATACTCGGCGAATGGCGACGAACGGGTTGGCTTTGGTGTTGTGTGAAGTCGTGTTGATGATATTTCCAACATATGACCAAGCGAAGTAGTCCAGCAGGTTCAGATCGAGGGAGGCGGGGGGGGCACAGTGTGAGAGGGGCACAAGGTCGTAGAACTCCTTCTGAAGACAAGCCTGAGTCTCTTTGGACATTTGAGCCGGTGTCGAATCCTGCTGCCACACCCAAGGTCTGCCGAGGGCCACCTGAGAGCACCAGGGGATCACCACGCTCTTCAGCACATACTGGTGCACCCTTTAGTGGTGACTTTTATAAACGTGAAGTGGCATGATGTGACCATCACTTTAAACTACACCAAAGACCATAACCATGGCCGGAAACTGTGCCCTTAAGCGTTAAATTGTCCGGATGTGCATTTTGAGGGTGCTGGAAATGGTCCTGTTGTCATAACTTGGATCGGTAAAGAGCATAAGTTGTACAGCGGCGCATCTCCGATCTCGCTCGTTGAACATTGTGTCACTTTCAGACATGACAGAAGGCTCCTATCGCTTTTGGGAAGTTGTACCCAGCTGACAACTAGTAGATGGTCTGTAACAAAAAAAAAAGAAAGAAAACAGGTTTTTATCAAACGGAAATGGAATCATGTCGTCCTTTCTAGGACGACAATTTTATCGTTCCACTCCCTATGTCCTATCTATCTGTATACACAAATCTATGTATCTATTCTATCTAATCTACTATTATACAAAAATATTTTTGTGAATGCATATATATATATCTATAATATAAAGCTGAATGTCTGTGTTTGTTTGTTTGTTTGTTTGTTTGTGTGTGTGTGTGTGTGTGTGTGTGTGTGTGTCTGTCTGTCTGTCTGTGTCTGTGTGTGTTTGTGTGTGTCTGGTCACGAATAGGCTCCTATATAGCTGATTATTTTAAAAAACTGATTACATATAATGATAGAAGATGTATCGAGACACAGGAATGGGTATGTTTGATCTGGCAGAACGGTGGTTTATTGAAATTGTGGGGTCTGCGCTCGCGCCTGGTCCACAAAGTATGGAAATAAAAAATAAAAAAATACGTTTACAAGTGTTTTTGATATAGACGTACATGAGAATAATTTGATAAGTATGTTTTAACTTAAATAGGGATGGTATAATAAAATTGTGGGGTCTGCGTTCGCGCCTCGCCTCCATAGAATGGAAATAGGCACACACTTTAATAAAGACTTTTCATATCTATCTGCGTAAGTATACTTTGATAATTATGTTTCAGTTTGAAGAAATATGGTATAATAAAATTATGGAGTGTTCGTTCGCACCTGACCTCCATAGAATGAAAATATGTCACAAAGTTTAACAAGGTTTTTTAATATAGATCCACAGAATATTGTGATAAGTGTTTCAGTGTGAACAGGTATGGTATAATAAATTATGGGGTTTATCTATTTTATTTTTACTTTCATCATATTTTGCTTTGGTTTTGATACCCCCAAATTCAACCCAAATTTACAACCCTTCCTTTTCATTACCTATCATACTTTCATAAATCAGAGTCCATTTTCTGTCGATTGTTTTTGAACCCAGTCAACGATGGGTACTTTTCCTAGTATGTATATATATATATATATATATATATATATATATATATATATATATATACTAGACTACCCGTGACCCGTTGCTAATATATATATATATATATGTATGTATATAGTTACATATACATATACATATATATACATATACATATATATATATATATATATACGTATACATACATATATATATATATACATATACATGTATATATATACATATATATATGTGTTAGGGCTGTGTGTATCTTGATAGAAGCGTTTATTGACTTTCAATAAAATAAAATACGTGTTAGATACGTTTGAAGCCAAAAACAACGCATTATTACGGAAATAAACAGATATTTATTTTTGTTTGAAATTTATAAATATATTTCGAAATTATACTTCATCCCCAGTATTATGTATACCGCGTGATCAATGCACCGGTCCGATATTTGAAAACACCACCGTAATAAACAACAAACGGACTTCGACTAATTCTCTGCGCAAACAACAAAATGGGGGGGGGAGAAAAGAAAGAAATACTGAGGATGAAGTGTAACTAAAATATATCCGTTTATTTTCGTAATGCGTTGTTTTTTGGCGTCAAACGTATCTAATACGTATTATATATATATATATATATATATATATATATATATATATATATATATATATATATATATATATATACGAGCAAACAGTTAATAAAACATGTTAAAAACACTTTGAAATGAGTAAAAATCATATTTAATCTGAAAAGGAAACACTAGATAAGTGGATAGTCCTTAATCCGCGGAGTTTCGAAGAAATACTTTCCTTCTCATCGGAGGGTAGGAATTAACAAAATGCGGGATCGGATTTTGCATGCAAAAGTATTTGATGAAACAACAAGTAAGTCAAAGATCTTAATTGAAAACAAAAAAAGTGAAGCAGAGGGAATATGGTAAAGAAAAAGGTGATTACACATGAATGCATAGTCTGGTGGAAGATAAGTAATCCAGTGACGGTAAAATCCAAATGTATAACTTCAAGAAAGTTAAAAGAATTTCCATATGTACAAGTAAAATCCAAGGAAACCCCGTAAATGGAAGAAGATGGTCCATAATAATCCAAAGGCAGAAATCCATGGAATAATTCACAAAAATGTGTACAAGGAAAAAAGGAAAGATTCCAATAATAATAAAAGAAAAATAAGATATGCTTTTCATTCTAATTCCGAGACATAAATATAAATAAGAAAGATCAGGGAAGAAAAAGAGGAGAGAAAAAAAGTGGTGATAAAGTTAAATATAAAATATAAAATAAAGGGAAACAAATGTCAAAATGACTCAGACAGGAAATGTTAAAGGCGCTAAAAAAATATATAGGGCAAAATAATATAGGTCAACTGAAATGTACAGGTCATCACTTAAAAAATGTCAGCAAGAGTTGTTAGACGACACTAAATGTAAAATAAATAAATTAATTAATTAATAAATAAATAGAAAATAAAGAATAAATAAAGAATAAATAAATAAAAAATAAACAATAAAATATAAAATATAAAATAATAAATAAAAAAATGTATATATATAT
>NC_136501.1:112175664-112215664 GCF_053919585.1 Euprymna scolopes
TTTACAGAAAAACGTTTTCTATAAGGTCGTACGAGGCTGCTGGATCGATCCTTAATATGGTCCGGTAACCGAAACATATGTAACTGAACAGATAAAACGGTAATAAAAAAATGAAACGGATATTTGCTCTGCAATAGTATTGAGCACTCTCTTCAGGTTTTACTAATTACCATTTTTACCAAATATACATACATATATATATATATATATATATATATATATATATATATATATATATATATATATATATATATATATATATAACTACTTAATTTACTCACATAAAATTAATATACGAAAGTATAGATTTATGCGTAAACTAAGTATTTACTTCAAAAGTGCTCAATACGTAGGTAGAGCTAGTTAGTAATTTATAAAATATATATGGCGATTAAGCTACACTGAATATTCCGCGTTTCATCCACTCTAGGACTCTTCAGGCTTATGCGCATTTAATCGCCATATATATTTTATAAATTACTATGTATATATAGATGCATATATACTAGTATTTCAGCCCGGCGTTGCCCGGGTGTTTTGAGGTGTATGTTGAGCAAAAAAAAAAAAAAAATTGGTACTAGGAAGGCAGGCTCGAACCCGTACCGTGAAGGAGGAAAAAAAACGGGGAAGAACAAAAATTTGACCCCTATTATGACCCCTTAACATTCATTGTTTTAGGCTCAAATCAAGTTATTAAGTTAGATCCATGTCCAAGGAACCTATATTTAAAATTTCAAGTGTTTAGACCCAAAATTGGCGGAGAAGTTTGGTAGAGTTCTCAAATGTCAAATCGTTGAACTTTGACCCTACAGCCAAATTTCTGGGCGAAAACGGATTTCCCAAATCCCAGTACCATGTATATCGAATTTCGAGTCTGTAGACTGAAAATTGACAGAGTTATTGCATAGGGAAATGTACACAGACACACAGACAGACACGTTCACTTTCATATATATATATATATATATATATATATATATATATATATATATATACACACCACACACATACACACACATACATACACACACACACACACATATATATATATATATATATATATATATATATGACTACTTCATTTAATCACATAAATTAATATACGAAGATATATTTTTATACGTAAATTTTCAGTATTTACTTTAACAGTGCTCAAGACATAGGTAGAGCTAGGTAGTAAGCCCGACGAATTCTCACGAGAATGAAACGCGGAATATTCTGTGTAGCTTGATTACCATATATATTTTCATAACTTACATTGATATAATAGTATAGAAGTAGTATACATTTTATACATTGCACTGTAGAGAACTTACTGTTGATTTTATAAAAATATTTTCATATATGGTGGATGGAATACTGTTGCCATATCTGGGCAGGAGCTGCCAAAAACAGCCTATCATGCCTTGACAGAGTACAAAATAGACTTCGTGGTTTAGTGGGGGATGCCCTTTTCTCTACCCTGCAACCCCTCTCCCACAGAAGAGACGTTGCGAGCCTATCCTTGTTTTATCGTTATTTTCATGGCAGGTGCTCGTCTGAACTCCAATCCCTGGTCCCCCCTCGCCAAACTTTCACGAAAAACACCCGTCTAGCTGAATCCACTGTGAAAAATTTCCCTCACTCTATATCTGTGCCTAAATCAAAACGCGGATTTCATGCTTCCCTCCGGACTACAACTTGGATGTCTTAAAGTCTAATGTTAACAAATTCCTAATGAACCGCCCCCCTAATTAAACACTTCATAAAATCTCCTCACTAACGTGATGTACTTGAAATAACCCTTATCCCTGAGTGGCTTCCGGGCCTTGATAAGTGGTGATTAAAGGATAGAAATGCGGAAGTCAAGTATTATGGTTCATTTCTAAACAGAAACATTCATAAAGTAGCTTCACGTTAAATTTCATAAAAATCGGCGCAGCCGTTTTCGAGTCCATAGGGAACGAATTCACATACACACGCAGATACACGCACATACGAGCACAGACTACGTATCCACTCTATCTACTCTACTATCATGTAAAAAGAACTGCGTGTATGAGTTCGCTTCCTGTAGACTGGGAAACGGCTGGCCCAATTTTTTTAAAATTTCGCACGAAAGTACTTGATGTATCTAGGAGTGTTATTACGTAGGTTTTTTTTTTTTTTTTTTTTTTACACAGTGATCACCACTTATCAAGGCCCGGAAGCCACTCAGGGATAAGGGTTATTGCAAGTACATTAGGTTAGTGTGGAGATCTGATGAAGTGTTTACTTAAGGGGGTGGTTCATTAGGAATTTGTTTGCATTAGACTTGAAGACATCCAAGTTGTAGTCCAGTGGGAAGCAGGCAGACGGAACAGAGTTCCACAGGCATGCAGTTCTAAGAAAGAAGCTTTGTTCATGGAATCCGCGTTTTGATTTAGGCACAGATATAGAGTGGGGGAAATTTTTCACAGTGGATTCAGCTAGACGTGTGTTTTTCATGAAAGATTGGCGAGGAGGGACCAGAGATTAGAGTTCAGACGAGCACCTGCCATGGAAATAAAGATAAAACAAGTTTTAGTGGAATGTGTCTGATAATAATCGATAATCGATAATCGAAAAGATTCCATTTAAACGAACGATTAAATGACGACTAAAGCTGAAATGTTGAATGTTTTGGTTTCGATCCCAACTGATGGCACGAAATCATTTTTTTTTACGTTTGAAATCATTATTATAACTTGGCTACAATATAATCGTCAATGGACATTACACACAGAAAGACAGACAGGCAGACACACACACATATGTCTACTATTAAATAAAAGGAACTTTGTGTGTGTCTGTTTGTATGTGAGTTCTATCTTATGGATTCGATAAAGCTTGATCGATTTTTATGAAATTTTGCACGAAGGTACTTTATGTTCCTGGCAATATTCTTAAAAAGGTTTTGTATGGGAATGCCTTAATCCAAATAATCCGACGGAAGGAGAAACAGGAGATTTTGATCAACGTTAATACTTACACATTCTAACACCACAAGCGCATCTGAGAAGTTTTATTATCACACAAGTCGAAAGGCCCGATATATAAAATCAACAGGAGGTACGTTGATATGACAGGGGCGCCAGAAAAATGAATGTTTTTCTTTAAAGCACAATTGCACCATGATACTTCCTTTTGTCTTTTAAACTAAAATTACTGCCATTATCGCCGCACAAGCAGTAAGGCTAGGCATATAAAATCAACAATAGGTTCTTTGACTTGAGAGGGGCAAGTTCGAAATCAATGTTTGTTTGGAACACAATTGAAGCATGATACTTGGCTTTTGTATTTTAAACTTTAAGCGATTATATATATATATATATATATATATATATATATATATATATATATATATATATGTATATATATACACACACACACTGTTATATAAAAGGACTGCTTGTGTGTGTGGGTCCGCGTGCGTGTGTGCGAATTCGTTTCCTATGAACTCGAAAACGGCTGCACCGATTTATATTGCCAAGGTCGCTGGAAAGATGGTGGGATCCTTCTACCGCGCCAGAAGATATCTCACTACTGATGCAATTCTCTATCTATATAAAAGCCAAGTACGCCCAAGGATGGAATACTGTTGCCATATCTGGACAGGAGCTGCTAAAAACAGCCTATCATGCCTTGACAGAGTTCAAAATAGACTTCGTGGCTTAGTGGGGGATGCCCTTTTCTCTACCCTGCAACCTCTCTCCCACAGAAGAGACGTTGCGAGCCTATCCTTGTTTTATCGTTATTTCCATGGCAGGTGCTCGTCTGAACTCCAATCTCTGGTCCCCCCTCGCCAATCTTTCACGAAAAACACCCGTCTAGCTGAATCCACTGTGAAAAATTTCCCCCACTCTATATGTGTGCCTAAATCAAAACGCGGATTCCATGAACAAAGCTTCTTTCTTAGAACTACACGCCTGTGGAACTCTGTTCCGTCTGCCTGCTTCCCTCCGGACTACAACTTGGATGTCTTCAAGTCCAATGTTAATAAATTCCTAATGAACCGCCCCCTTAATTAAACACTTCATCAAATCTCCACACTAACGTAATGTACTTGCAATAACCCTTATCCCTGAGTGGCTTCTGGGCCTTGATAAGTGGTGATCACTGTGTAAAAAAAAAAAATGAAATATCACACAGAGCTACTTTATGAATGAATAATGATATTTACACTTTAATTCACGCTGTTATATATAAAAACATAGTTTATAAAAACAACAGTAGGTTCTCTACAGTGCAATATAGAATGCAATGTATTGTGGACTAAGGCATGTGAAGCTTTCTCCGGTGCACTAAGCAGGCAATCAATCGATTAGATTGAAAAATGGGCGATTTCACCGATTTCGATGACAATGAAAAGAAATATGGGAATGTAAAACATTCGATCCCGGGCAGCGTTGGGTCTCCATACTAGTATATATATTTTTTCGCGTGAAAAACGTGACGCTGTACACGAAAATCGCACATGAAATTGTCATTTTAATTCAATACAACATTTTTCTTCTGTGCGAAATTGTCATTTACGGTCATCAATGGAGATTTGATTACGTTATCAGATCCGAAAATCAACATTTATTTATCATTGAAGAATTTTTTTCGAAATAAATAACTTCCTCTAAAATAAATAAGTCTTTAATAATGAATAAATGTTGCCTTTCAGATCTGGTAATGTAATCAAGTCTCCATTGATGACTGACGACAACTTCGAACGAAAGCAAAAAAAAAAAAAAAAAAAAAAAAGTTTTACTGAATTAAAATGACAATTTCATACACGAATTTTCGTATATATCGTCATGTTTTTCGCGCGAAAAAAAAAAGCCAGCAAATTTCGTAAAATATTTGTAGTTGACGAGTCAAGCAGAGACGTTGATTGCTTCGAAGATAAACAATTTTTTTAAAGAATTCATCTGTTGGAGTATAGGATATTTTATTTCAAAACTAGTTATAAGCTTGGAAAGACAGGGGGTCGAATTAATTCACGCCTCCCATTTTGAAATGTCTATTAAAAAGTAAATAATTAATTTACTCACCAAAGTGTTATAGCACAAATTGAAGATAAAAGGTCAATAAATAATATATTCAAATTTAAAACAAAAAAAGTAGTGGTTTATAGAAATTTACCTGTAAAGTCCGAAATTTAAAACCTTTTTTTTAAACACGTTGTTTGTTTTTTTGTTTTTTTTAATGAAACTTTGTTCCTTGCTCCTTTAATTGAAAAGAAAATTAGGGCTTGAATTACATTTTTCGAGGAGTTATAAGCTTGGAAAGACGGGGTTGAGTTATTAAATATTTTTCACGAAATTTCTGACACACCTAGTGGAGTATAGAATATTTTATTTCAAAACTCCTGCATTAAATATACATCACAAACATATCCATAACTGGCACGAAAGGCCAATATTATTTATTTATAGTTGCCAATCATGAAAGAATGTAAGATACATTATGAAAAGCTATAAAAAGTACTAGACTGTCTGTGACCCGTTGGGTCAGTATTTTATATTAGCTATGGAATTAATGTATGAGCGTGACACTTGTGGCTTAAAGAAAATAGTTTTTGTGACATAACAGAAACATTTATATGACAGTATATTACAATGAAAAAAGAATATATATAAATTTATATGATTCGTTCTATTTATAATTGTTTATTTTTGAAAAAAAAAAAACTTACAGCGATTGAATTATAAGTGGTTTGCCATACTTATAGGTAAATGTGCACTGAACAGATACCATAATACTTAAAGTTAAATTCAAATTTTGATATATCTTTTAATTTAAAAGCGAAAAAAAAACAATTGGGACGCTGAAAACGTACACAGTAAAACAATACGTTTTATTGTCGCGTTGATTCTTTATTTATAACGCAATTTTAAAAAATATTTTCGGTTTTATTTATTTATGCTGGTAATGTAGAAGAAAATGTATGAATGTTTTTAAGAAAGGTGTATTAAAAAATGGAGAATAAATTAAAAAAAGAAAGGTGGTGGGTAAATTGCCGTTGTAAAATGCTGTTATGGTTGTCAACGGGTTTAAGTAGATTTATTTGTAAGAAACTTGCGTTAAAATAACTTAAACGTAATACGAAAATAAACGATGTAAAAAAAGCAGAAAGTATTAACAATTGTTTATTTGGATAATTTAAATGCGAAAAAAAAATTGGGACGCTGAAAATATACACAGTAAAACAATACGCTTTATTGTCGTGTTGATTATTTAGTATAATATATATCATATATATGAAACAGATCGATGATTATACGGATTATTTGTAATCACATTTTGCGTTTGCTTCTCATATCTTGAAGTTGTTTATTCAATAAATTTAAGATATTCGCTTTTCTAAGGACGTCCGTTTGTTTGAACGAACTGGTTCAGCGATTTGTGTTTATTTTTTATGCTGTTATCGATTTATGTTTATGTACGCATGCGCAACCGGATGTTGTAAACCGGAAAGTGGGTTACATCACTCGTTACGAGGTCATTTGAGTTATATATATATATATATATATATATATATATATATATATATATATATATTATACATTTTTATTTCGGTTTCGATGCTAATGCACCCAAGTCATATCGATAATCTTTTTTTTAATTTATAACAACGGCGATTTTACCTACGGCCTTCCTTGTTTTTTATTTTTTACATTTCTCTTCTCCATTTTTTAATAAACTTAGAACTTTTTTTATCTTAACATAAATAAATAAATAAATCCTAAGACATTTTTTATAATTTTTCGTTACAAATACAAAAAACCGTTTCGCTCATAACGCGTCCATTAAAATACACCATAACACATTTCTGACATCCCAAATCGGTACAATAACTGCATGAACACATGTTCTTTCCATCAATACTTTTTATAATTGTTTATTTTTGAAACATTGTCGTCGGCGTTCGATTCGTAGGAAAATTATGTTTAATTTTCGATTTTTGAACGATTATTCGGAAAAATAGGTAATTTTACACGATTAAGAAAGATTTTATTTTATCTTTGAGTAAAGCGTCCGGATGCCATTAATCCGGAAATATATATATATATATATATATATATATATATATATATATATATATATATATATATATATATATTACATTTTTTATTTTCGTTACAAATAATCAACGCGACAATAAAACGTATTGTTTTACTGTGTACGTTTTCAGCGTCCCAAGTGTTTTTTTTTCGCGTTGAAATCATCCAAATAAACAATTTTTAATACTTTCTGCTTTTTTTTTTTTACTTCATTCATTTCTGTATTACATTTAAGTTATTTTAACGCATTTTTTTTTTTTACAAATAAAACTACTAGAGCATTTTACAACGGTGATTTACCCAAGGCCTTCCTTTTTTATTTTTACATTTTCTTTTCCGTTTTTTAATAAACCCAGAACCTTTTTTTTATCTACACTCTTAACATAAATAAATAAATAAATCCGAAAACATTTTTTTTATTTTTCGTTACAAAAAAAAAAAAAAAAAACGTTTTCGCCTATAAAACGTTCATTAAAATACAACACCATAATACGTTTCTGGCGTCCCAAATCGTTAGATTAACTGCATAAACCCACGTTCTTTCCATCAATACTTTTTATAATTGTTTATTTTTGAAACATAATCTCCAATCTTATCCCCAAAACGATAAGAGAATCATTTTTTAAATGTAACAACACCCAAAACCATTTCATTGATCAATTTGCGTAATTTACACACAAAAAAATTATTTAGCCAATTGGAGTTATTCCCCCTGACACTATTAATAACCATGTAACTAATGCGGCTCTTTATAACTAGAGGGCGTAATTAAAATCATTCTTTTTTCTTCTTCCAATTTTTTAAAAGTCGTCTGCTTACATTCTTATTGCCGATTTTCCAGTAGCTGATTAACCTTACCATAGCTTGGCATACTCCTGTATTTTATTTGCACACGCCAAACAGAAATCCGGATCGGTAAATGCACACGTTCCTATTACATTAAATAGTGTTTTCTTTTGTTGTTTTTTAAACAGCAAACACTTGAATCTATTCGGTCATATTTTTTATACATATTAAATCCATTTTTTTAAAACAAATTTAATATTTTAAATTCTTCATAGGTTGTTAAACAAAGCTGTAAAAAATTATTTTCCATTCTTTGTAGAACTTTACTTATATGGCCCTCAGGCAAGTGAAAAGTAAAAGACCCAAAATCAACGACGAAAACAATGTTGATCAGCAACAAGCCGGTTCCTCTTGCATGTCACAACTTATTAAAACTGAGCAACAAAGACGAATTCGACTGAGTCGTTCTAGAGAAACGTATAGAAAACGTATAGACTTCGGAGAGCTTCTGAAACAAGTGAACAAAGAGAAATTTGCTTGCAAAAACAAAGGGGAAAAATTATGGTTCGTTGGTTGTTTTTGTTTTACGGCATATCAACCCTTTTCAGGTTATTTAATGCCGAATCCGGTGATTTTGAAGAAAAATTTTTTAATAGAATATATTTGTTTTTTTTGCAAGTCAGTTTCTATTTATTTATTTATTTTATTTATTTTTTTTTTTACACAGTGATCACCACTTATCAAGGCCCGGAAGCTACTTAGGGATAAGGATTATTGAAAGTACATTACGTTAGTATGGAGATTTGATGAAGTGTTTACTTAAGGGGGCGGTTCATTAGGAATTTGTTAACATTGGACTTGAAGACATCCAAGTTGTAGTCCAGTGGGAAGCAGGCAGACGGAACAGAGTTCCACAGGCGTGCAGTTCTAAGAAAGAAGCTTTGTTTAACCCATAGTTGGGACCCTAACAGGTACTACCACTGCGGGTCAGAGTGGACCTGGGAGCAATAACAATTAAAGGGTGGCTCTACACTCCCCAGAGCCCGCAAGCTGGGACCTCACCATCGGATATAGTTTAAGGTCATATCCAGGACCCCCATTGAGGGACTTTTACCCTCTGCAGGGGGGGGCAGTCGGCGTATTCTAATGCCCCACCGACAGGGCCGGAAAATTATGGATATCGAAATTTAGAACGTCCGTCTCAGCTGAGAGAAAACCGACTGAGCAACGAAAGAATGAGACCAGAAATAATGAAAGAATCGAAATGAGAGAAGAGAGAAAGAGTTAAACAAACCCGAAATGAAGAGACACTGCAACAGAGAGAAGATAGACTGAACAGCCAGAGAGAGAAGTAGAGCTGAACAAAGACGAGCTAGCGAGACAGCACAACAAAGAGACTGAGTAGCCGAAGGACGAACGAAAGGTGACGAGAATGTTGGGGAAAGAAACAACAGACATGCTTTGCGAAATAGTCAAAGTAATTTACGGCGCAGAGCAAACTTTACAGGGAAATGTTGGAAATTTTGGAAGTTATTTTCTCATTGCAAAGCAACACTTTTTGTTGGAGAAACTGCACATTTTTGTTGCATGAACGGCAAGGTTTGATTGCCAAAGTTGCACAAGTTGCAACATGAACTCCATTATTTATATGCTGATCAAGGAGAAGAAGCTCGCCACTTCAGAAAGCACGTGAGACAATATAATAGCCTGTTTCAAATGACATCTTTTGGTTGCAAAGAAATAAATCCACAACACGGATGGAATCTATCTATAGTTATTCAAGGGCAGATCCATCACTATATTGGACCATTATTACCCGAGCCAGACAATCAAACTCAGTTTATTCAGATATATTTTCTTGACAAAGAATACAGTATTGATGTTCGGATGAATATGTACCAGAACATTGAGTTACGTCGGAATATCATAGAAAATATTGAGTATATTCTAAGACGTGCTAATACCTATGTGACTGCATTTGTTGTTATATACGGAAGTTGTAAACCACTTATAATTCAGTAACTGTAATTTTTTTTTTTTAAATAATAAATTATAATGAACAGAAGGACTCATAGAAATCTATCTATATTCTTTTTTCATTTTAATATAGTTTCATAGAAATGTTTCAGTTATGTCAAAAAAAACTATTAAAAATACACGTGCTTGTCAGTCTGTGAACACGTTCTTTTTATAGTCTTTTTCTTTTTCCATACCGTGACGTTGCTTCGCAAACAGAAAACAAAAACTATGCTTAACTTATTTATTTAAAGCTGACAATCATAAAATTACTTTTATTACTTTTGCTATAGTATATTACAGAAATCACGTCGGGAAAAACCAGTGTTAAACTATATACCATTTTGATTCGAACAAGCCGAGAGAGGAAGGCCCCACAACGGTTTGTATTATCTCCTGATGACCCGATATTACCTGGAAGACGATATGAAATACCCTCTATTAAATATTAAACATATATCATAAACATATCCATCATTAGATATAAAAACTTCAACTAAATTATCAGAGAAGCAATAGACAATTATCTATTTTGCTTAAAATCTATTAAAACCTATTAAAACTATTTAAAATATGTAATCAAATATTCTTATTAGTGTCAAACACGTATTTTAGAATAGGAAATAATGTCATATAGCGCAAATGCGCATACGCAAATATATGCGAAATGATGTCACCGATTAATAGTAAAATAATAACAAGTAATAGAAAAACACTATAAAAAAGATAAAGAGGATGATCACGGAAGAGACGTGGAGCACAGAACGAGCTAACGTTCGAGATCACGTGAGAGGGTTGATGAAGTTCGAGAACACGATAGTAAAGACGATCACGTGGGTTATGTCACGGCTGTAAAAAGAGAGAGAAAAAAAGGCGAGTTGAAGTTCTTTTCTTAGCTTGTCTCACCATCCACATAACGTTTTTTTTTTTTAAAAGAAAAGGGAATCATTCGGTGCTTACAACATCATGCCAGAAAAATATGTAGCGACAACACATGCCAGGAGGATTTGGAAATCTAAGAACAACCTTCCACCGAAATGACTACCCACATGTGTTATGTTTATGGGGGCAAAAAAAAAAAAAGAAAGAAAAAAGACTGAAATTAAACAAAAAACAAGTGAATTTATTGGAAGCTTCAAAAAATCATGGTTTACAATAGAAAAATGCAGCATTATTTTTTAAATTCAATTTATAACATTATATAATCAATTCTTAATATATTTCTTTTATATTATCAATTCTTAATATATTTCTTTTATATTATCAATTCTTACTGCTGCAATATTTTAAAGTATAAATTTATTTTTTTTACTAGAATATCTTGCCTTTTTCTTTTCCAGTTTTAACAAGTAGTCCTTTATTTTCCCATATTTAAACTTAACCATATTACTTTTCATACTCGAAGTTTTCTATTGTAATAGTTAACTATTTAGAGATTTATAAGAATTGGAATCGGTAATGGTATCGGAATCGGAAAGTGTATCAGAATCGTCAAATTATTAGAATCGTCCCATCACTCGTAAAAAGTATTTTTTTTTTTTTGTCGAGGAAAATTTATGAAATAACTTATTTTTCACGAGAAAGTACATTTTTTTTTTTGCACTTATTGATCCGTGCTGAAATAATAAAGTTATTATTTTAAAAGCCATTCTTAACATGAGGAGGGAAAGATGTTTTGTACCTATTCTGTACTTTAACCTTACAATTGAATTAAAAAAAAAACAACATATCATAAAACTTTAATTAAACTTGGAAATACGATTTAAAAAATAGCGCGGATCAGTAAGTGCATTATCACTTTTTTTTAATAAAAAAAAAGTTTTTTGATAATTAAAAAAAAATATTTTTTTAAATTTAGTCATTTTCAATTTCGCGGCATGAAAATAATTAACAATTTAATCAATTCATAATTTAACTTGCATTTTTTTCCGCCTTCTGAGTGGATAAGCACTTTTGTAGCAGTGTCAGAAATAGCGAATAATTCCACCCCATCTTTCCAAGCTTATAACTCCTCGAAAAATGCAATTCAAGCCCTAATTTTTTTTTTTTTCAATTAAAGGAGCAAGGATCAAGATTTCATTAAAAAAAAAAAAACTAAAAAAAAAACGCGTTTTTTTTTAAAAGGTTTTAAACTTCGGACTTTACAGGTAAATTTCTAAAAAACAGTATATTTTTTTTGTTTTAAATTTGAATATATTATGTATTGACCTTTTCTCTTCAATTTGTGAGTAAATAATTATGTACTTATCGGGGTCTAAATTAATTATTATTAGACATTTACAAAATGGGAGGCGTGAATTATTCGACCCCCTGTCTTTCCAAGCTTATAACTCCTCGAAAAATGTAATTCAAGCCCTAATTTTTTTTTTCAATTAAAGGAGCAAGGACCAAGGTTCCATTAAAAAAAAAAGAAAAAACAAATAACGTGGTTTAAAAAAAAGGTTTTAAACATCAAACTTTACAGGTAAAATTCTAAAAGAACACTATGTTTTTTTTTTAAATTTGAATATATTATGTATTGACCTTTTCTCTTCAATTTGTGAGTAAATTAATTATTTACTTTCGGGTTACTAAATTAATTATTTACGGTTTAATAGACACTTAAAAATTGGGATGGGGGGGGGGTTCGTGAATTAAAAAAAAAAATTGTCTAAAATATTATATTCGATTTATTGAAAAGAGCATAAAATTTCACATTGACCCTGAAAATATCGTAAAAATAGAATCAATAGAAAAATTTTGATAGATTTTTAAAGTTTAAAAATTGAAAAATATTGAGTTCGGAAAATTCATTACTGTTTAAAAAAAAAAAAAAATTTCTATTACTTTTAAAACAACTGTAATAGTTTATTTTGGAAGTATAATCCATAAAGAAAATAAATAACCCACTTTTAACAGAGAAATTCCGAGATTTTTATATTGTATTCGCAGTTTCGTGTTAGGGGTGTCAAAAGTTCCTACAAAAATTCTGATACTGCTAGCACTTTTGTATCTCCTAGTTGTTTATGTAAAAAGTTTTAAAAAGAACCGAACAAGTTGGTTTAAAAGTTGAACCAGTACCAGTTAAGGTTAATAAATAAATAAATAAATAAATAAATAATAATGATAAAAACGGTTCGGTTCGTATAAATAACTTCTTAGCAAACGAAAAAGAAAAAAGAAAACTCTAATAATAGATTCGCCTTGTTCGGAGAAGTTCGTCAACGTTCGGAAGTCTCCGGTTAAACGCGGAATTGATGACTCAATTATGGAAATTTTCTTGGATACTTATTCCTAAAAAGTACATGTCACGTTTATGAGTGAAGTTTCACGGACGAATAAAATGAAAGAAAGAAAGAAAAAAAAAAACTCTTTAAAAAAGAAATTGTGATAATGTGATACGTGTAAAACCACACGTATTCAGGATTATGAACTTGTTTTAACAACGAAGGATGGGCCAAATGAAATGGGTTAAACAGTCTATTCAGCAGCTATGTGTCGCCTTGAGTACGATGTGCTCATCTCAGACACCTCACCAAATCACACAGACATGCACACAAATAGAAACGTACCTGCAGCGAAAAATCAATATATAAAGCTCAGTTGGTCAGCACAGAATGCAATCATTTCTGATATTCAATTTCGTTGGCATTTCTTCTCTGCAATCTTTTCATCGCAAAAGTAACGTTTCGGGTTTGTAATACTGTACACACAGATTCGAAAAAGTTGTCAAAAAACAAATATATAACAAATAAATATTATCAAAGGCAAGATAAGTTACTTTTCTGCCAAACTGGATATATTTTTGTGTTTTTATTCAATGTAACATATTTATTCAGCTCGAAAAACATACAGTGTTTACCGGTGTATTCGAAAATTCAAGATGGCGTCTCACACCCTCTTTAACACCGTAAGTATGGAAAAAGGCGTTATAAATAAAAAACTATAGAAAATACTATTAAAAACCCGCCGAATATATGTCTACCTATGTCACGATAACATATATTGAGCGAGTTTTTAGCAGTATTTTATCCGATTTTTTATTTATAACACCTTTCCCAAACTTACAGTGTTACAGAGAGAATCAGACGCCATCTTGAATTTTCCAATACATCGGTAAACACTGTATAGTTTTCGAGTTGAATAAACACGTTACATTGAATAAAAACACGAAAAATATATCCAGTTTGGTAGAAAAGTAACTTATCTTGCCTTTGATAACATTTATTTGTTTTTACTCTATGGGGTCTTCCACACAGAAAAGACATTGCTAGTCTTTCTCTGCTCAATTATTGTTTTTGTGAAAGGTACTTGATTGGGTATATACGGCACAATCACGTTGACTCACCGGTTCCTGCCAGATCATCGAAGCCTGGCCAGTACTAGATGAGTGGATTATTTATTATCCCCACTGAGCAAATTAGGTACAAAGCTGTTTTTTAATGTGGAAAGAACGGGGAGGGGAAAGGGGGGACCAGCTCCCCCAAGAGGGGTGGGGGAGCTGGATAGTGACAACCAGTATGAAGGGTTTCCCCTACATTGAATGGTCTGATATATGGAGCTGCCCCTACATATAACCTTCAATGCAGTATCTGTTCCGGCAGATACTGCACTTTGAGATATTAAATCCTTTATTCAGGCTAAAATTACAATGTAAGTTCAAACGAAACAAAAACCTTAGGCACAAGGACAACTTAAAAGGGGGATAATGGGGGTCGTTGGTCATCCTTGTCACTCCAGAACTAAACAAGTTTCTCTTAGCTAGTATCTTCTTTCACCATAATACCGCATTCACCCTTTCGTACTGGGGGACGTTCTATCTAGAACCAAATTGTTTAAAACATTTTTTTTTATTTATTTGTAAAAAAAAAAAAAAAAAAAAAAAAAAAAAAGATAATAATGGTACAATAGTTCATTTGTGTCGAGGGCGGGGAAAGAAATAATACAAAATAGTTGCTGATTCTCTGTTTTTCAATGTTACTATGTCTCAAAGCCTAGCTGGAGTCCGAACACGGTACCCCCGTAATAATAATAAAGGGTTGGGTTCGAGACTCCTAACAAACCGTTCACCTGACGAAGGCCGGAGGGCAAAACGGCCGAAACGTTGTGACAATAACAACCAAGATGAGGAAGTCAGTCCGACAATCTCAATCAATGAAAACAACTCATCTCAAAAATACAGACAATTAATATATATATATATATATATATATATATATATATATATATATATATATATATATATATATATATATATATACGTGTGTCTTCTAGTGGTTAGATTGCATGACAGTTTATATACGTTTGTATATACGTGTCACAATCATCTATATGCCGTGTGTATATACGTGTGTTCGTCTATGACTGTCTAATGTGCTCGCAAATCTAGAGTTCATTGTGTGTATGATACAAGCACCAAGTGAAAGATTGTTTCAGCAATCTGTCCCACTATTTTCCTTGTTCCTGCTTTCATAATTATTATGAAACTTTATAAACTTACACAAACTGTTAAAAACTTTTTCATGCAAATATGATCCAATTCATATTTGTAGTTTTTTTTTTAATGCATTAATCTGCAAAATTTATTGTATACTAGCAGTTCAACCAACCTTTGCTCGGGCCCTATGTATTGTTCATAACTTTATGTGCATATATATATATATATATATATATATATATATATATATATATAAATACATACATATATATTTGGTTCATCTTTTGTCTTGTTAGACGGGAAGTTGCAATAGACATTTTCTCCATTTTTTTTTTTTTTGTATTTTCTTGAATGTAAATGCTTAATAATACTGATTCTCTTGCTTTTTATTTCTCGATAATGTTTACCTCTTCCTTCGAAAATAATTTTATCCAGCCAAATGAACGAGGAGAATATGAAGTTGCTGAGGGCATCTCCTCTACAGTATTCCGAGCAATCTTAGTGAGTATCTCCTCGGCTTTCATCTGCGAAATTGTGTTCTATTTACATTTAATGCAACCTCGGGATTTTCCACTCGTTTTCTTTAATTCAGGGTTTGATTTCAGCCCTGTTGTGTAGTGCGTGTGTGTGCGCGTGCATATATGTGTGGATTTGTGTATTGTCTAGTGGTTGGATTGTATGAGAGTGTTATACGTGTCATAGTCATGTATATGATGTGTGTGTATATACATGCGTTCGTCAATAACCATCCACCATTGTGATCGTCTAACCTAAAGTATGTGTACATTTAATTACATTTCGTGACGGAACAAGAATATACATAAATATCTTTACAACACAAAGAACAAGTAACGCTTATTTGGGGTGTAAACATCTGACCAATCGAGAACGTATTTGGTCCATCTTTTGAAATTTTTACCGTTGCCATTTTTACTGTTGCCATTTTTACTGTTGCCATTTTTACCGTTGCCATTTTTACGATTGCCCTTTTTACCGTTGTTATTTTTACCGTTGCCATTTTTACAGTTAACATTTTTTTCCGTTGCCATTTTTACAGTTAACATTTTTTTCCGTTGCCATTTTTACCATTGCCCTTTTTACCGTTGTCATTTTTACTGTTACCATTTTTACCATTGCCATTTTTACGTTGCAACTTTTACCTACTTATTCAATTTTGCCATTTTCGCCTAAATTAATATGCGATGCCGTATATTCATATGTATTGTATATTTATACATACTAACAGGACCTGTGAAAATTCCACAGCGGCCTCTTTCATAGGTAATATATAGCTGCTGAATATTCTGTGGACGTTTAGCGTAGATGGAAACCCCGCAATATTATTGAATATAAAACTGTACAAGCTTTTATTAGTGAAGGGACGATTAAAAATTTTTTCCCGATTCCGCAATAAATTCCCAATTTTTTTTTTTTCTTTACACAGTGATCACCACTTATCAAGGCCCGGAAGCCACTCAAGGATAAGGGTTATTGCAAGTACATTACGTTAGTGTGGAGATTTGATGAAGTGTTTAATTAAGGGGGCGGTTCCATTCCGTGTGTGTATATGTATATATATATATATATATATATATATATATATATATATATATATATATATATATATATATATATATATATACTGAGTAGGGAGATGTACACACAGAGACAGACACACAAACAAAGAGATACACAGACACGTTAACTTATATATATATATATATATATATATATATATATATATATGTTTATATATATGTTTATATATATATATAAGACGTAGTTCCCCAACGCGGGTGATTACAGAAACATGTATGCACATATGTAGCCATTAATGTTTGTATAAATAAATTTAATACATATATATATATATATATATATATATATATATATATATATATATATATATATATATATATATATATATATATATAAACTGTCGGGTTTCAATCCTGGCTTGAGATAGTTGCCTGTCTAGCCGCACTGATGAGCTGTGAAACAGCGAAACAGTATTGTATGTTGATGACTATATATATATATATATATATATATATATATATATATATATATATATATATATATATATATATATATATATATTAAGTAATGTGATTTATAATTTAAAAATTTTAAAAATTTTAAAAATTTAAAAATCAAAATTTAATTAAATTAAAAATCAGTTTCATAAGAAGGAACAACAACAAAGTCAATTATCTGTACGATCGTTTCGGAAATCCGTGCTTTTTATTTGTGGTATACATGAAGTCACGTAGAACAATTATACATAGTTTTTTTGGTAAGCACGGTCTCCTCATCAGCAAATTTAGGAGGATTTCTATTGAATTGAAAAGACACCAAAAATAAACCTAGCATTAAAAGTAAGGCAGATGAATCTGAAAAATTGAAGTAAAAGGTTTGGATTTAAAATTTATAAGAAAATTAATAAGAAAATTGGTATAGGTTAGAGATAGAAATGAGTAGAAAAATTTTGTTTTTTTTTTGAATTTACATAATAAATTTGATTTAAAAATATATAGATATATAATTACCTTTTGGTTTTTCTTTTTTGGAAATCAGGAACTGTATTTAAAGTAGTCATTTAGATGTTTGCTATAGCTTTTTATTTTATTGAATGATGAATTTTAAAAGGGCGACGCTCGTGCAGTAAATTGTTTCCGTTAGCGTATTTTGATTTAAAGACGCTACAGTTAATATCTATAGAGAGAGAGAGTATTTATTTTGCAAGTTTTTAAGGGGAGATAATTGTCATGGCTTTATTTATTATTTGATTTACGAGTCTAAGGGCGGTAATTGATTTAACTTAATTTATTTAAAAAAAAAATCTATTTTTACTAATGAGTAATTTTTAATGATTTAAGGTGGTTTATATTTATTAAATTTAAACCAACGTTTATGATTACATGATAGAAGCTCGTGTCTTGAATTTACTAGTTTGGTTGTGCTTTTTATATCTTCATATTTTAAAATTTTTAGGGTTTCTTTTGTACATAATGTACAAAATTTATTTCCTGGTTTATATGATTTGCAAGTCTCAATTATTTGCCATTTTAAGTTGAAAGAAATATTGCTATTTTTTAGTTGCCAAATATAGTTGGATAGAGTAGTTTGGTTTGATAGAGAGTTATTTTTAAAGAATGTTTGTGCGTTGAGATTCTATGTTTTATTGGGCCAGATGTGGAACCAATATATATTACCTCTTGATTATTATGATTATTTTCCGTTAGGTCTATTGTTGGATTATAATGTGGTGGGTTGGTTAATAATTGATCTGTAGATTGATTTAAGTTGGTGTTATTATTTAATCTGGTAGTTGAGTTATGGCTGTTGATAGGTTCTTGTATATTTGGAGTTTTTGATACTGTGCAGCTATAGATAACATTTTTAATTTTACATGAGCCTTGTAGGGGACATTTATTTTTTCTTCTACAGTTACAGTCTGATGTATTTTGTATAGTTGCATTTTGTAGTTTATTAATTTTATTATTATTAGAGCTAATTATTTTCTGATGAAGGTTAGGCATAGTAGAGTAAGAGACTTTAATTGTGTTCTTATTGAAAATCTTATTATATCTATGGGGGGCTTTAAAGTTCTTATCTAATATTTTAAAAAATTCTCTAGCTATGTTTGTTTCTAGGCTTTTTGGAATACGGGGGGTTGAACCATAGGATCTCCTTGTGTCTATTCTTACGTTTGCGGGTTTTAGTTTGTTGTTTATTTATATTATTATCTAATATTTGTAGTTTGGTTTTATCTTTTTTTGTCTCCTGGTTATTTTTCTTAACTCGTATACGGGAAGACATTGCCATATTATATGTTATTACGCTCTTAATAGGTTTATTTTTAATGCAGTTTATGTTTCTATCATTTTCATTTATGAATTTAATTTGTGAATTATATCCAGAGTTTTTAAGGGCTTCATTATAGTATTTTTCATTTTTGGTAAATATTGATTTAGTAGAAGACAGTCTAGAAATTCTTAGAGCGATATTGGGAACTATTGATTTTAATATTGATTTAGGGTGGTTTGATTGATTGTGGACATATAGAAGTGATTGGTTAGGTTTATGGTATGGTTCAAAGGTAGAATTTTCAAGATTTAAGGTTATGTCTAAGAAATTAACAATTTTTTTATTAGGGTCGATTTTTATACTAAGTCCATAATTTTTAAATAATTTATGTAGAGCTTTAATTGCATTTTCATAATTTTTATTAGTAGAATTCGTTATGAAAAGTGCATCATCTCTATATAGCCCTCCTTCAAGTTTGAATTGTTTATGGAGTATACAATGTATTTCATTTAAAAGGAAAAGGCCAACTAGATCAGTGACCTGAGTCGAGTCCGTCGATCCCATTAAAATGTTGAAGTGGTTAGGGGTATTTTTCCTGGTCCAATATTTATTATCAAATGTTATTAAAGACTGTCTAGCTATAAGTATTAGTTTAGTTTCGTCTTCAGTTATATTAGTTAATTTTCGTGCCATTAATAGAGATTTATTAAGTAGGATAGGTGATATAGATTGGTAATATGATTCAATGTCAAAAGAAAGAAATTTAATATTATTTTTATTTTGAATATTAGAAAACCAGTCGATTACTTGGTTTGAAGATTGCCATAGTGGGTATTTTATTATGGATTTAATTTTGGGGATAATTCTATCTAATATGTTTTTACTAACCAGTCCTATATCTGATTTCGAGGGGCAAATGAGTCTAATAGTAGGGTTGATATTGAAGCTGTGTTTGTGGTCTTTTAAAGTAAATCTCGGGGTACCTGGTACCGTTATTTCTGTGTATTTATCTATTTTAAGTTTAGTTAAAATGTTTTTTGCATCATTATTTATTTTATTTAGTGCTGATTTATTAGTAGTTTTATAATTTTTATTAAGTTCTTTATATATTAGATTTTTATATTGTATATAGTCCATTGTGTAGAAATTTCCAGTTTTACCTGCCGGTACTATGAGTTTATTTTGGTGGCTTTGTAGAAATAGATTTTGAAAATTTATTTATTTTTTTAAGTGTTGGAGTGATATATTTTTTATTTTTCTTAAATTTAATATTTTTAATCAGGTTGATTAAGTCATTTTCAAAATTTTCAGTGTCTACGTTTCTCTTAGGGTTTTTGTATGTTTTTAGTCTGTAGTATTTCGCTGCTTTTCTTTCTTCATTGTCTTGTCTGAGGATGGTTTCTTTTATTTCTCCAGGTTGGTGGTGTATTGGTTCTGTGGTTTCACTTTGGTAATTATCAAAATGGTAGGCTTTCCATCTCAAGTTCCTTATAAATGTATTTATACTTGTAATTAAGCTGGTTATAAAGGTGTCTTTAGGGGGTATGGGGATGCATTTAGTTGATAATTGTATGTCCTTCTTATGAAACATATCTACAATTACGTATATAAACTCAACCTGTTATAGGGAGCTAATAATTTAAAGGAGATTAGAATAATAGTCTAAAGAGCTAAGTGTATTTTAATGTAACAGTGAAATTACTAGTTTAATTAAAATACAGGAAATGCTCGTTGTAATTTAGATATATAATAAGCTCGATAGTTAAATGTCCTAGAGCTAATTCAATATTAAGTAATGTGATTTATAATTTAAAAATTTTAAAAATTTTTAAAATTTAAAAATCAAAATTTAATTAAATTAAAAATCAGTTTCATAAGAAGGAACAACAACAAAGTCAATTATCTGTACGATCGTTTCGGAAATCCGTGCTTTTTATTTGTGGTATACATGAAGTCACGTAGAACAATTATACATAGTTTTTTTGGTAAGCACGGTCTCCTCATCAGCAAATTTAGGAGGATTTCTATTGAATTGAAAAGACACCAAAAATAAACCTAGCATTAAAAGTAAGGCAGATGAATCTGAAAAATTGAAGTAAAAGGTTTGGATTTAAAATTTATAAGAAAATTAATAAGAAAATTGGTATAGGTTAGAGATAGAAATGAGTAGAAAAAATATATATTTTTTTTGAATTTACATAATAAATTTGATTTAAAAATATATAGATATATAATTACCTTTTGGTTTTTCTTTTTTGGAAATCAGGAACTGTATTTAAAGTAGTCATTTAGATGTTTGCTATAGCTTTTTATTTTATTGAATGATGAATTTTAAAAGGGCGACGCTCGTGCAGTAAATTGTTTCCGTTAGCGTATTTTGATTTAAAGACGCTACAGTTAATATCTATAGAGAGAGAGTATTTATTTTGCAAGTTTTTAAGGGCAGTTCCTGATTTCAAAAAAAGAAAAACCAAAAGGTAATTATATATCTATATATTTTTAAATCAAATTTATTATGTAAATTCAAAAAATATATATATTTTTTCTACTCATTTCTATCTCTAACCTATACCAATTTTCTTATTAATTTTCTTATAAATTTTAAATCCAAACCTTTTACTTCAATTTTTCGGATTCATCTGCCTTACTTTTAATGCTAGGTTTATTTTTGGTGTCTTTTCAATTCAATAGAAATCCTCCTAAATTTGCTGATGGGGAGACCGTGCTTACCAAAAAAACTATGTATAATTGTTCTACGTGACTTCATGTATACCACAAATAAAAAGCACGGATTTCCGAAACGATCGTACAGATAATTGACTTTGTTGTTGTTCCTTCTTATGAAACTGATTTTTAATTTAATTAAATTTTGATTTTTAAATTTTAAAATTTTTTAAAATTTTTAAATTATAAATCACATTACTTAATATTGAATTAGCTCTAGGACATTTAACTATCGAGCTTATTATATATCTAAATTACAACGAGCATTTCCTGTATTTTAATTAAACTAGTAATTTCACTATTACATTAAAATACACTTAGCTCTTTAGACTATTATTCTAATCTCCTTTAAATTATATATATATATATATATATATATATATATATATATATATATATATATATATATATATATATATATATGTATCGGAACATTTTGGGGTATCGGAATCGGAAAAATTTGTGCATATTTTACAATTACAAAAACGATTACTTTAATTATCTTTTTTGTTCTTGATTTTATCTTCAACAAAACCTTCTACTACTGGTAGTAATAATAAAATAATAAATATTCATTGATTTAAAACTAAAATGTTGTGTTTTTACGTTTGAGAAAATATCTGAACACTTTGCATGTGTTTCTATGCTAATCCTGAAAAAGAATGAACAACTTTATAGTTAAACTAGCATGGGTACCCGGCGTTGACAGGGTGTTCGGAGGTGTATGCTGAGCAAAAAAAAAAAAACGGTCAATTTTTAAAACTTTGACCCCTATTATGACCCCTTAACATTTATTGTTTTGTGATCAAACTAAAGTATTAAGTTAGATCCATGTACAAGGAACCTATATCTAAAATTTCAAGTGTTTGGACCCAAAATTGTCGGAGGAGTTTGGTAGAGTTCCCAAAGATCAAATCGTTGAACTTTGACCCCTTAATCGCCAAATTTGTGGCCGAAAACAGATCACATAGATTTTCCCAAATCTCAGTATCCTGTATATCAAATTTCGAGTCTGTAGACTAAAAATTGACAGAGTTATTGCGTAGGGAAATATACACACACAGACACACACACAGACGGACATTTTCACTTTTATAGATATATAGATAGATATTTAGCGATTTATAAAGAATCGGAATCGTAATCGGTAATTGTATCGGAACGGGAATTTATTTGGGTTTTTATCGCATTCGTGGGGTCGTTTCTGATGTTTTTTTTTTTTTTTTGTTTTAATTTTGTTCAGTCGTCGAGGATGGTTTGTAGTTTTTTGTGGTAGTGGATTTATTTAATACTGCAAATATATTTGTTTTGTCAGCTTTTTTAATCGTGATGTTTGGGTGGTTGCGGACTTCTAGCGCGGCTTTTTTAAGACTGTGAGTTAGTATTGCTTTGGAGTTTTGTTTGTTCTGACTGTTTTGAATGGATGCAACTTTTAGACGATCTCGTAAGCCGGGATTTTGTTGTTCACTTCGAATTGGGTAACGTTTTCATATAATAATTCGATTTCTGCTTTTTTGTTTTGATGTTTGAAAGGATTTAATAGGTAGTGGGACAAGTTATCTTAATATATTCCATAAGAATCTTTCACTTAGTGATACAAGCACCAAGTGAAAGATTGTTTCAGCAATCTGTCCCACTATTTTCCTTGTTCCTGCTTTCATAATTATTATGAAACTTTATAAACTTACACAAACTGTTAAAAACTTTTTCATGCAAATATGATCCAATTCATATTTGTAGTTTTTTTTAATGCATTAATCTGCAAAATTTATTGCATACTAGCAGTTCAACCAACCTTTGCTCGGGCCCTATGTATTGTTCATAACTTTATGTGCATATATATATATATATATATATATATATATATATATATATATATATATATATATAGTAATTTATAAAATATATATGGCGATTAAGCTACACTGAATATTCTGCGTTTCATCCACTATAGGATTCGTCATGCCGAATCCTATAGTGGATGAAACGCAGAATATTCAGTGTAGCTTAATCGCCATATATATTTTATAAATTACTAACTAGCTCTACCTACGTATTGAGCACTTTTGAAGTAAATACTTAAAGTTTACGCATAAATCTATACTTCTGTATATTAGGTTTATGTGAGTAAATGAAGTAGTTATATATATATACACATATATATATATATATGCATATATATATATATATATATATATATATATATATATATATATGCATATATATATATATATATATATTAAAAAGTTTGACTCATGTCCAGGGAACTACATTGTAAATTTCAAATATTTAGACGCAAAATTGGCGGAGGAGTTTGGTAGAGTCTGTAAAGGTCAACTCTTTCAACTTTAACCTGTTAGCAGACAAATTTTCGCCTAAAAACTGATTAAAAATCTTGCTGCATGTCTGAATACCCTTTATGTAAAATTTCAAATGTTTAGACACAAAATTGGCTGAATAGTGGCTTTTTACCATATCCTTTTAAACTGTTACTTTTTTAGTGGGGCAGGTTATCTCAATATTCCATAAGAATCTTTTACTTAGTGATACAAGTACCACAATCTGCCAAACTAAGGTGGCAGTTTGGTCCGAGGTTTAGAAATTGTTCTTGATGCTTGGTGAGGTCGTTGACTGATAGGTTGATGTAGTGTTGTGTGTAGTTTGGGAGTACGATGGTTCCTTTGTATAATCAGTTTAAATTTTTATGGATTTTGATTCGATGAGAGTGGTCGAAGTTGGTGACTTTATCATTGAGTTGCTGCTGGAGTGCTGTATTTTGTCCTTCTGTGACACTGGGCTTGAATTTGTTCAAGTTCATCAAGTTCGCTAGTCTGTTTCCGAATTTTTGGGGGGTCGATGGTAATTTGCCTTTTGATTAAATTGAATCTTAGGTTGTGGTATCGTGTTACGCTGCTGGGCGATTTCGTTTAAATTACTTGTATTTAGGCAGCACTTTTTCATCCAGGCAGACATTGTTAAAAACAACAGAAAGCTTCTGTTTAGTGAAGCCTTTTTTACTTTATCAATTTTTCGATATATATATATACACTAGCAGAAGTACCCGTCGTTGACTGGGTTCAAAAACAGCCTACAGAAAATGGACTGTGATTGATGAAAGTATGATAGGTTATGAAAAGGAGGGAGTTGTAAAGAGATAGGTTTTGATACTCAAAATATGATGAAAATAAAGATAATTTTCGGAAAAATATATTTTTAATATCAACTTTGTTTCCATTCGTAGCCAAGAGTGACCAACAAAATGATGTTTCCTTACAAAGAGAAAATGTTATATATATATATATATATATATATATATATATATATATATATATATATATATATATATATATATATATATAATATGAATATACAAGAAATAAATGTTACCATAGTCAATAAAAGTTACTTTTATGGCAGAAAAGTTTATTGGTTTGTATTTTTAAGTAGTTTGCAAAAATTTTTTTTTTTTTTAATTCACGAACCAGTTTAAAAAAAACATCAAAATTGCAGCGACTTTGAAATGGAGAGCCCCGTTTTCAGTTTGAAGGAGGGGCACCTGAGCATTCTGTGTTAACAATTTATGAGAGTTCCGTCAACGTAAGGAATATTTACAAGCATATTTTAATGTTTTCCGTCATTTTGTGCTTGAGGAATATTCGATTATGGCGTGTGTAGTTTATATAAACATTCATTTAAGTAGTTATCGCCTCAAAGTTCGTTTTAATTTCGGTTCACTGAAATTATTTCAAGTAAAGAGCATTAAAACTATTTCAAAACAAAAAAAAACATGAACTGAACTTTTATTGACTATGGTAACATTTATTTCTTGTATATTTTTTTCGGGTAGTCGTTTGTTGGCTTTTCTGCTAAAACACTATTACTAAATAATATCGACGAAATATCGAAAAACAAAGAAACAAAAACAGTTTTGAAAAATAACGAAGCTTTACTTACTTTAGTAAAATAATCCGAAACAGCAAAATTGGATATTAAAAATGTAAACACGTAATTACTTTAGTTTTTAAAGCAAAGAATCGATATAAATATGAATAAGAAGAAAATGGCGCCCTTTTCAAGCGGAACAGCTTCGTTTCAGTTTTATAGTATATTTTTATTAAACCATCCCTATTTTAAGTTGAAACATACTTATCAAAATATTCTTAGGTACATCTATATCAAAAACCCTTGTAAACGTTTTTTTTTTTTTTCATTTTTTATTTCCATACTTTGGGGGCCAAGGGCGAACGCAAACCCCACAATTTTTATGAACCACCGTTCTGCCAGATTAAACATACCCATTCCTGATCTTCGATACATCTATCATTATATGTAATCAGTTTTTTTAAAATAGTCAACCATATAGGAGCCTATTCGTGACACACACACACACACACACACACACACACACACACACACACACACGTTCAGCTTTATATATATATATATATATATATATATATATATATATATATATAAATAAAATAAAGTACAAACGATGGTTGGCGTTATGTGAATGAAAATGAAAACCTAAAATAAATAAATAGTAATCAACGTTTCACCCGTATTTCAGGGGACATTATCAGGATTTGGTTTTTAAAAAAATGCCGAAGAAACAGGTTACAGACCACATGCGAGTGGCGAGGGAAAGAACTTTGGGTTCCTTCCTATTTTGAAAAAGAATTTATAAATGTGTGTAGGGAGGTTGGATTATTCCATGTGTGTGTGTGTGTGTGTGTGTGTGTGTGTGTGTGTGTGTGTGTGAGTGTCTGTAAACAGTAAATTGTCTATTGCATCATAGCGTAATGGGTTAGCGCTCTGGACTGAAATACATAAGATCCGGGGTTCGAATCCCAACAACAGTCAAGCTACCCTGAAAAGGAGTAAGGCTCCGAAACACGCGTGTCCGTAGATTATTGTTTTTAAAAAGAATATATATATATATATATATATATATATATATATATATATATATATATATATATATATATTCGTTTGGAAAGAGAATGTGTGTGTGTATGAGAGAGAAAGAGAGAGAGAGAGAGAGAGAGAGAGAGAGAGAGAGAGAAGGGGCAATCACAAAAAGCGTATTAAAACTTGATCAACCACTTTCAAACTGGCAACGAGATAGTATTGGAGACTTGACATTGTCAAGGTTGAGTCATACTGACAGCCGATCAGCGACCATCCGAAGGGTGCTGAATAGAGGAAGAGACATTATTGTGTGGGGAGTGTTTAGAGGTCACACCGGTCATCTATTCAATAACGGAAGTTTTTGAATGAGACAGTGTCACTGAGTACATTACAGCAGGTGTGTGGGAAGGGGGAGGGGATTAACTGCCGGAGGAAGCCCAGCTGAGATCATCATTGTTTTTAGTTTATTTGAGATTAGATCGTTATCATATACTCTACAATACAGACCCATGTGCACTCTATACCTTCAAGGGTTGTTCCCAAAGTAAAGCCTCCTATTTTTTTTACTCAAAAAGTGGAAGAGCGGCGAAGACGGGTGTAATACGATTAAAAATGAGCAAACTTCATGCTCCAGAATATATTTTTACTACATTATTTATCTTCAAAAGTTGAAGAACTACGAAGACGAAAGTGGTGCCATTAAAATAAGCGAACTTTTGTTCTTTTTTTTTTTTTTTTTACACAGTGATCACCACTTATCAAGGCCCGGAAGCCACTCAGGGATAGATCTGGTATATGTATTTCTATATAGTCGCCACCATTCTTAATATACTTTTGCTGAGAATCGAATAACGCATTTCTGCTTCAGGTGTACGTCCATAACAGAGATTGTTTCTTAGAAGTCACACCGTCAATATCTGCAAGCGATGGAAAATGGCGGTGCATGTAAGGAATGCTCTTTTCAACGCTCTGTCTTCCCTGTCGGTTGTAGATTATTTTACGGCCTCCACCTTTTCTGCTTTTGAAAGACTTTGTTTCCGTGTACATTTTAATCGTTGTTTGAACTCCTTTCCAGAACATTCCAGCTTCCTGGCAATTTCTACCTGCGAATATCCTTCAGCAGATAAAGCAACAATGTGTGCCCTTTTAATCTCTGAAAGCTGCTTTTTTTTTAAGGCATTTTCAATAAAATATACTATTATAGCACTGGCAGGAATCAAATATTACCTGAAAAAAATAAAATAAAAACAACTTTTAGTTTTTATTTATTTTTTATTTTATCAAGGCCTGGAAGCCACTCAGGGATAAGGGTTATTGCAAGTACATTACGTTAGTGTGGAGATTTTAGTATGACAATTAATCATTTTGAGTATTCGAATGAATTTAGTATGAAACTCAGCTAAAACTCTAATCTATGGTCCCACACCCTCGCCAAACTTTCACGAAAAACACTCGTCTAGCCAAAACCACTATCAATAATTTCCCTCAGTCTTTATCTGTGCCTAAACTTAAATGTAGATTCCCTGAACAATGCTTCTTTCTTATAACTGCACGCCTGTGGAACTCTATTCCATTTGCCTGCTTCCCAGCTGACTACAACCTGGTTGTCTTCAAGTCCAACATAAACAAATTCTTGATGAACCGCCCCTTAAGTAATCCAATCTACCAAATTTCCATTAATAACGATTACTACGATATTATCCCATTGATTACTGTACACTCAATAACCCTTATCCGCAAGTGGCCTCAGGGTCTTGATAAGTGGTGACTCCTATTTATTTATTGGGATGAATTTAGTATAAAACTCTGAAGCAAATCAATTTTACAATCGAAATATTTTACGTTTGTTCTCAATTCTTCACCGTACGTTGCTTGACCTTTAAATGCGTAGGTTTAAACTATTATCTAAGTTTTTTATGAGTGCTGCATAATTTTGACCATGGATATATATATATATATATATATATATATATATATATATTTATATATATATATATATATATATATATATATATATATATATATACACGCACGTGTATATTTGTGTGTGTGTATATGTGTATTGGGGTGGAGAGGGCTCCCGTAAGCCGTGGTGAAGGCAACCTTTCTAGGAGAAGCAACTCTCTGATTTAAAAACCATAAAGTGGGAGACCAGTACCCGCATTAAGCTGGTCTGCAGTTTAATTTGTTGCTGGCTATCTTGCTCTTGCTTGTTGCTGGATCTCAACATTTTGAACCGAGAGAGAGACTTAGCTGTCGTACAAAGCTAAGACTCTGTAACATCAACTTTGTATAGATACTCCCTCAGGTATTTGGGCTCATGGATTTTAAATGTCTGAGGGAGTGGCACTCGTCTGACAAGACGTTGCAATCATCATATATATATATATATATATATATATATATATATATATATATATATATAGGAGAACAATAGGAATGGGAAATTAAGTCAAAAACTATATATTGGTAAATATAGATTGGTTCAGTTATTCAATAAGGGAACACAAACAATAAGGTGGGGGTTAGAAGGGACTCTTTATGGCAAGGTATTTCGAAGCCTAATGCTTCTCATCAGAAGAGTAGAGAAGATGCTAGGTAACATAGTGGGGATGCGGCGTCTAGGGTGGGATTCATTAGGAACGAAATAGATCAATTAAAATTATAGATGATGTTGGGGGGAGTTTTATCGAATTCTAAACAAAGGAGGAAAAAACAGCCTATCCTGCCTTGACAGAGTACAAAATAGACTTCGTGAACTAGTGGAAGATGTCCTTTTCTCTTCCCTGCAGAAGAGACGGTGCGAGCCTGTCTTTGTTTTATCGTTATTTCCATGACAAGTGCTCGTCTGAGCTCCAATCTCTGGTCTCCCCCTCGCCAATCTTTCACGAAAAACACCCGTCTATCTGAAACCACTGTACATAATTTCCCCCCATTCTTTATCTATACCTAAATCAAAACGTAGACTCCATGAACAAAGCTTCTTTCTTTGAAGTGCACACCTGTGGAACTCTCTTCCGTTTGCCTGTTTCCCACCTGACTACAACTTGGATGTCTTCAAGTCCAACATAAACAAGTTCCTGATGAACCGCCCCCTTAAGTAAGACACTTTATCACGTCTCCATTACTAACTATTACTACGATATTATCCCATTGATTACTGTACACGCAATAACCCTTATCCCCGAGTGGCTTCCGGGCCTTGATGACTACCATGTAAAAAAAGCTTAACCATGTAAAAGCAAAGAACTAGTTGTTAAACATGGAAAAGAAAAGGACAAGATATTCTAGTAAAAAATATAATAAATGTATAACTTACAATATTGCAGCATTAAGAATTTTTTTAAATTCAATTAGTAACATTATATAATCAATTTTTAATGCGTGTTAGTTATTTTTGTGGATTTGTAATTTGTTTTCTTTTTGCTATTCATGCTGACAATATGACAATTTTGTTAATAAAAAAATATAGATCGTCTAAGAAACGATCGTACACAGAAACCGGCAGTAATTAACATTTTCTACACTAAAGATTGCATGGCATACTTGTGTCTGTAAATAATAATAATAAATGTTGTGAGAAATATTATATACTAGCGGATGGAGGGGGCGCCCAGCCTGACTGTGTTGTAAAAATGAAAAAGAGAGAAGGAAATTGTTTATCTGAAATATTGAAAACAGGTAGATATGGATCAGCGTGGGCAGGCTGAAATATTTTGAGCGGAGGAGGTCATCCAACTAAGCAACACAAACAACACAATCTTCGTTTTGTTGCGACTTCAGTAGTTGACAGTGCGGTTTTGTCACGTGTCGCCAATAGAAAGCTTCTACGACTGCACCTTTATTGAAGTAAAATTTAAAAAAAAGGTTACCTGTCTCTTATAGCTGCAGAGTGGCTAAGTGGTAAACGGCAAGGACTAACAACCTGTGTGTGACAAGTTCGAATTCAGGTCGTTTCAGAGAAACACTTTAACTTAGGGATGTTGGCAACCTTCACGTGGTCCTTCTCGTAAGTATCCAATGTCTTTCTAGAAAGAATTCTAACTAGAACGATATCAGGGAAACGAATGCCAGCAATAGAATCATCTGGTTCATTTGAAATGAATGAATGAATGAATGAATGAATGAATGATGATGATGATGATGATGAACAACAACAACAACAACAACAACAACAACAACAACAACAACAACAACAACAGGGAGTTGACGGTGGCTAGGTATTTAACGACACGGACTGACAGGGTGGGGGAGTGGTTAACGGCAGGGACCAACGCCATGGGTGTGTCAAAATCGAAGTCAGATCGTCTCACGAAAGAAGTTTCGCTTAGGAATGTTGGCAACCTTCGCATCATCCATCCTGTAAGTATCGAATGTCTTTCTAGAAAAAAATCTAAATGGAAAGATATCGAGGAAACTAATGCCAGCAACAATCATTTAAGTCATTGGAAATGATTGAATGATGATGCTTAATGACAACAGGACGCGTGGCGCAGTGGTTAGAGGCCTTAAAAAAATTAATCATGGATAACTATATATATATATATATATATATATATATATATATATATATATATATATATATATATTAATCAAAAATTTAAGACCGCTTAAAAATCTTTCTAAAAAAGATTTTTTTTTTTTTTAAGGATAGATTTTAAACTCTTCCGACATAAGGTTACCAATACCAAAATCTAAAATGTTATGGAAACAAAAAGTTACATTCCAAAGATTTGTTTTTAAAATTTACATTTTTATTAAATTAGGCTTTTTACACATGGTCAAAATTATAAGACCAGAGACAAAATTTCTATTAAATTGTACAAAAAGTGTATGAAAAGTGTATAAAACATTCAACAATCAAACTTAATAATGACTTCTACCTTCACTGCTTTTGATGACTTCCAAAAATTATTTGGAGCATGCTAGAAATAAGGTTTGTGGGGGATCCTGCTCCAGTTTCTGAAGATGGCTTCACGGAGTTTTTTTTTTTTTTAAATATTGTTTGCCATTTCGATAAACCTCTCTTGTCATCCATCCCCAAACATTTTTAATTAGGTACAAGTCCGGTGAGCATGCAGGATGTCCCAAGAGATGAACTCCATTTTTATGTAGAAAGCTCAAGGTACCTCTTTCAGTGTTGATTGCAGTATTATCCTGTTGGAATAACCATCCATCCACACAAAAACGATGACCCTCCATGACCTGAAAGATGCTTTGTGTATCATGCTAACATAACCAGCTGTTGTCTGACGACTCTGCAAAACCTGGAGCTCAATCGTCCCTCTGTAAGAAAAGGCACCCCATACTATTACGGACCCTCCATCACTACGATGTGTGGAAAAAAATTTAAGAGGCATGTTTTTGTCATGCCAATATCGCTGGAAGCCATCAGGACCATCTAAATTGATTTTTTTTCTTATCAGGAAACAGGACTTTCTTTCACTTCTTAACGTTCCAGGTTTGGTATTCACGACCAAATCTTAAGCAGTCCACTTTGTGACGTGGAAGCAATCGAAAAATTTGTTTACGCTTTTTATTTATCTTTCCTCTTTGTTGTAAGTGTAGTCTGATGGTTATTGGACTGCAACCAGCATCTGTAACCGCCTTAATTTGATTAGAAAAAGTCCTCTGTCATTCATAACAACCCGTCTGATTCTCCTACTCAATGCAGGGACATTGGGGGGGGGTGCTTTTCCATAATTCTCAGTGTTCTTTAGGACGTTGCAAATAACAGTTTTATTGCGATTTACCTTAGCTGCTATCGCTCGCTGTGACAAACCTTGCTTATGGAATCCTAGAATTCGAGAGCGCTCAACTTCGGTTAGTTTTCTTGCTTTAGGCACGGAACATTTTTACACAGTGATTGCTAATCTCTAACTCAGTGGTTCTCAACCTTTTTTTTTTTTACTTTTTATCGTGGTGGACCCCTTCATAACTATTGGTCATAAGACAATCTTCTATTTTTCACTCATGAATTTTTCTGGTTTTAATAATCAAATAAATATTATATAATTAAGCTTTATTTTTAAATGAAAACTAATTTAATGCAAATAAAGTATTCTACAACAAGTATTATTATTATTATTATTATTATTATTATTATTATTATTATTATTATTATTAATAATAATAATAATAATAATAAAATAATAATAATAATAATAATAATAATAATAATTTTTGTTATGTTTTGCCTGTGGACCCCCAGGGTACATGTGGACCCCGGTTGAGAACCCCTGCTCTAACTGAATTAAAAACATTAGTATTACCATAAATCTAACAATTTATACCCTTGGTCTTATAATTTTGATCATGTGTAAAAATCCTAATTTAATAAAAATGCAAATTTTAAGATAAAATGTTTGGAATGTACTTTTTGTTTCCATAACCTTTTAGATTGTAGTATTAGTAAGCTTAAGTCGGAAGAGTTTAAAAGCTATCCTTAAAAAATGTTTCTTTTTAAAGATTTTTAAGCGGTCTTAAATTTTTGATTAGCAGTGTATATATATATATATATATATATATATATATATATATATATATATATATATATATATAATACTTGGAATAGATTTTTAAATATATAAACAAATGAAACAGTGCTTATGAGCGCGTGTGAAAATGTCATCAGCAGACAAAGGATGGATGGATCGCGAAGCACGTATGCAAATTAACAAATGTGCGCAGGCTTGCATCACAAGAAAATAAAAAAATAGGAAAGCACGTGGTCAGAGAGAAGCAAAGTGCGCGTCAAACAAGATGGACGGGTGAAGTGGAAAACAAGAAATGGCCGGCGTGTGGTAGGAAAGAAAGAAAAACGGGGTTGTCGTGTGGGATGGACGTGTGGCGGCGAGAAACTTTTAAGCTGGTATCGAGACTGCAGGGTTTTGTCAATCATCTATAAATATAAAAGCGAAAATGTATGTATGTTTGTATGTGTGTTCGCTTTTTCTGTATGTCTACAAAAGGCTTCTTTCAGAGAAGCGGTCGGTCGCCTAACAACTTTTTAAAACTTTTTATATCACATATAAATCGTAATATCTCACAGTTAACAACGAAGCTCGCCTGTCTATTTAATTTGCTCGATTTCGGGAAGATAAATATTCAACATTTGTCGCTCGCTGCATGTGGGTTAGTCTTTTTCCTATAACATCTTGGGGGAAAAAAGGCGTTCAACAGTAAATGAATACTATCCCGCGGTCAAACTTGACCTCATTAACTCATTCAAACGGGCACTTGCCAAATCCAAGTAATTAAATAAATCCAAACGTGTTTCCGTTAGCATCTCGCGGTGGGGCAATCGTTAAAGTCACACGTTTTTTTTTCACACTTTAATTTACAACTTTGTCTCAACGGTTCGGGTTCGATCCTCATACTTACTTTTTTTTTTAAACTCCCCCACACACACCTCCAAACACCCGGGAAACGCCGGGTACCCCTCGCTGGTATCTTATAAAAAAACAAGCAGGCATTGCTTAGAAAGAAATAGTAATAAATGCCTTTTGCTAAAATAGAACAAAACACCGAGTCGGATTTGTTTTTGTTTCTTTGTTCGTTTTCGACCATATAAAACGGCGTGGGAGTCCGAGAGAGGTTCGAACTGTAACGAACACAGTTCGAGCGTAACTGCCACGTTACATATATTTATTTTTGTATTTCCTATTTAACTTGTTTGGTTGTTTCTGCGATGTCGGCCACCTTACACAATATAATAAAGTTCTTTTGAGATAGCTCAATAGTGCAATCCTAGTGCTGCAAATATTTATTTAAGTCATCACTTTACAAGAAATAGACACTCATTTGGTTTTTATTTGGGAGTCTCCACTTATCAAGTTCCGAAGGCCACTCGAGGACAACGGTTAATGAATGTATGGTTGTAGTATATTAATCGTTAATAGTGTAAACTGGGTAGAATTTGATTATTTATGGGGACGGCTCAACAAGAATTTGTTTACATTGGATTTGAAGGCTACCATGTTGCATTCAACCGAGAAGCAGGACAGTGAAACAGTGCTCCACAGGTGGGAAGTTCTGAGAAATAAACTTTGTTCATGGAATCTGCGTTTAGATTCAGGCACAGATAGAGTGGGGGAAATCGTTATAGTAGTTGTAGCTAGTCGAGTGTTTTTTGTGAAAGCTTAGCAATGGGGACCATAGGTTGGAGTTCAGTCGAGCACTTGCCATGAAAATAACGATTAATCAGAGATAGGCTCGCAACGTCTCTTCTGTGGGAAAGAGGTTGGGAAAAGGGCATCACCTACCAGGTTTGTAGGGCAATTTTGAACTCTATCAAAGCAGGATAGGTTCGCTGAGCAGTTATTGCCCAGATGCGGCCACGGTACACCATTTTAGGGCATACCTGGCTCTTATATAGATAGAGGATTGCATCGGTAATGAGATACCTGCTGGAGTGGTAGAGTGATCCAACCATTTTTCCAGTGATCTTGGCAACAGATTTGATGTCTGTGTTCTATTTCAGATCAGGAGTGAAGGTCCGTCCCAGAAGCTTGTGAAGACATGGACAACATGACGGGGGTCATGGAACTTAGAGCGATGATGGTGAAAGGAAAGAAGCTTGGTTTTCGATGCATTGAAATTAACCAGCCACTTTTTTCCCCATTGCACCAAGTTCTGAAGATCAAAAGAAAGAGCTTAGACAGAGTAGGGCCAATCAGATTGGAGACTCTTTTTGCATCTTATCCTAGAGGGAAAGACTAGTGGCAGGTGCCCCAGCCCAGATGTAGCAACAATACTTCATACATGAGCAAATGGTGGCCTTATAGAGGTACAGATTACTCGCAGGTGTGAGCAGTTTTCGAGCACGATAGAGGGAGCCCACTTTCCTTGCAGCAGCCTTCACAATGTCCTCAATGTATTTATTCCAGTTCGTATTGCCTGTGAATGCTAAGCCGAGGAGTTTGAAGGAAGAATTCTCAGGTAAAGAGTTATTTGTCATGGATATGGGTGATTGGTGAGGCTTCTTGTAATTGCTAAAGAAGAGCAGCTTAGTTTTACTAGCATCAAATGTCACCATCCATTTACGCTCTCATTCAACTACGGTCTGGAGGTCATTTCCTAAGAATTCAGCCAATGTCTTGGAATTGTGTACATCCGTTCTTCCCTCATATTATAGAGTGTTGTATTATCAGCAAATATAGGCATCTTGGACTCAATATTATCGGGGATGTCATTGATGAATATCAGAAATAATAATGGTCCAAGGATCGACCCCTGAGGCACTCCTGCATTAATGTTATGATGCTTCGATGAACGTCCATAATACTTAGTATTCGTCCAGTTATACCATATGATTTGATGTTCATTCGCAGCCCTTCATGCCAGATTTTGTTAAAGGCCTTGAATATGTCGAGAACTATCCTTATCCAGTGCATGGTACATGCGTTCAGAGATGACTGTTAAAATATCTGAAGTAGAACGACATTTTCATCGATTCGAACTGTTTGTCAGAAAGAAGGTTAACTTTTGCAAAGCGGATGAATAGTGCTTGATTGATTAGCGTCTCAAAGATTTTAACGAAGAGTGCGAGGAGAATTATATGGCGATAATTAAGAGGGTCGTTCCTTTCGCCAGAATTCTTGTACACTAGCATAACAAAGGCCATCTTCCAGCTATTAGGGGAGCAGGATTCAGCAAAGCATTTGTTGTGAAGTTTGGAAAGTATGGGGGTTAGCTCAGTTGAGCATTTCTTGATTAGTATAAGCAGAGATGAAATTAGGCTCGCACGCCTTGGAGGTGTCTAACTTTTTTATGATATCGTGGACATCAATTGTGGCTTCCGTCTGCATAGGGAAATTTGGGAGGGAGTTGTTTGTGGCTCTAGGGTGGAGTTGGAGGCGAATCGCCGAGCAAGCAGTTCTGCCTTTTCGGTTGCCGTGCATGCAACCTTCTGGTTGTTGGATAGTCGAAGAATTAATAGCTCTCCTTTATTCACTACACTATCATAAATTTTCTAGAAATCACGAGTTCCTATCTTTTGCGATTCTATGCATTCCTTGGTTATTTATATATATAGGTTATTCCCTGGTTATTTATATATATAGGTTATTCCTTGGTTATTTATATATATATAGGTTATTCCTTGGTTATTTATATATATATATAGGTTATTCCCTGGTTATTTCTATATATATAGGTTATTCCTTGGTTATTTATATATATATATATGTTATTCCTTGGTTATTTATATATATATGGGTTATTCCTTGGTTATTTATATATATATAGGTTATTCCTTGGTTATTTATATATATAGGTTATTCCTTGGTTATTTATATATATATGGGTTATTCCTTGGTTATTTATATATATATAGGTTATTCCTTGGTTATTTATATATATATATAGGCTATTCCTTGGTTATTTATATATATATATATATATATAGGTTATTCCTTGGTTATTTATATATATATAGGTTATTCCTTGGTTATTTATATATATATATAGGTTATTCCTTGGTTATTTATATATATATAGGTTATTCCTTGGTTATTTATATATATATAGGTTATTCCTTGGTTATTTATATATATATAGGTTATTCCTTGGTTATTTATATATATATATAGGTTATTCCTTGGTTATTTATATATATATAGGTTATTCCTTGGTTATTTATATATATAGGTTATTCCTTGGTTATTTATATATATATAGGTTATTCCTTGGTTATTTATATATATATATAGGTTATTCCTTGGTTATTTATATATATATAGGTTATTCCTTGATTATTTATATATATAGGCTATTGCTTGGTTATTTATATATATATAGGTTATTCCTTGGTTATTTATATATATATAGGTTATTCCTTGGTTATTTATATATATAGGTTATTCCTTGGTTATTTATATATATATATAGGTTATTCCTTGGTTATTTATATATATATATATATATATATAGGTTATTCCTTGGTTATTTATATATATATATATAGGTTATTCCTGGGTTATTTATTTATATATATATATATATATATATATATAACTACTTCATTTATTCGCATAAATTTAATATATGAAAGAATAGATTTATGCGTAAACTTTAAGTATTTACTTCAAAAGTGCTCAATACGTAGGTAGAGCTAGTTAGTAATTTATAAAATATATATGGCGATTAAGCTACACTGAATATTCTGCGTTTCATCCAACTATATAAGCCTGACGAATCCTATAGTTGGATGAAACGCAGAATATTCAGTGTAGCTTAATCGCCATATATATTTTATAAATTACTATATATATATATATATATATATATATATATATATATATATATAGGTTATTCCTTGGTTATTTATATATATATATAGGTTATTCCTGGGTTATATATATATATATATATATATATATATATATATATATATATATATATATATATATATATATAGGTTATTCCTTGGTTATTTATATATATATATATATATATATAGGTTATTCCTTGGTTATTTATATATATATATATAGGTTATTCCTTGGTTATTTCAGCATGTCTTCTTTTGGCTGTCATTATTATTCTCTTAACATGATTTCTAGCATCAATACTTTTTGCCTATTTGCACTTGATTTAAGACGTACGAACCGGCGGAATGCATGCTGTCTTTGTGTAATGGCAGCTGCACAATCTGTAGTGAACCGTGGGAGTGAGTGGGGCTTGTTATAATACTTCCGTGTGGGGATATGTGCTTCAATGCCCGTTTTGCAGGATTCAGTTGTCTCATTGGCATACTGTTCAGCAGAAAGAGAAAAGATATTTGTTCATAGGGTATATATATATATATATATACAATATTTATTATGACACTATATATACATATTTCAAGGTCGTACCATTGGTTTCGATACACCGAAAACAGTAATAGTAATTCTTTGTCGCCGAAGAGATTATACCGATTTTCCACAGTATATTATTACTGTTTTCGGTGTATCGAAACCAATGGTACGACCTTGAAATATGTATATATAGTGTCATAATAAATATTGTATCTTCAGCTCTCACATCTACGATCGAGCACTTTATTGGATTTTTTCATCACCCCGGACACACTATATATATATATATATATATATATATATATATATATATATATATATATATATATATATATATATAAATTTAGTACCACCCTAATAGATCCACAAGCAAATACGGACAACTACTTTCTCTTTTGAAGAAACTAGACATATCGTACATAAAAAATGGCCTTGTGTCTAACTTTGGCCTATTCTGAAAACAAATAGATAGAGGCTTGTTTAAAGACGAACGGTCTCAAGTCGGTTGTTCTTCTAAAACAGCACTTGAGGAAGGTCTCTCTTTTTCTGGGCGTTTTCTTTTCCTGATCAATTACGTTCCTATTCTAATTCGTGGAACTGTCAGGTCCAATTAAACCACGGATGGGTTAAGCAGCTGAACTTTCATTTCCCACTGAGATCGCCACAAGAAGTCTTCGATGTTATCTTTTCGTCGCTCGGTGTTCCTTTTGACACGAGAGAGACATCGAGAGGCAGGAGAAGAATTAAAACGCAACCTTCTCTAACATATTTAAAAATGATTTAGGTTGATAGAAAACAAATAAATAAAATAAACACTCGCTTTTTACTTAACAAATGGAATTATTGTATATATATATATATATATATATATATATATATATATATATATATATATATATATATATATATATATACTAGCAGGGGTGCCCGGCGTTGCTCGGGTGTTTGGAGGTGTATGCTGTGCAAAAAAAGCAAAAAAACAAAAAAATGGTTAATTTTTTAAAACGTTGACCCCTATTATGACCCCTTAAAATTTATTGTTTCGGGCTCAAATCACTTTATTAAGTTAGATCCATGTTCAAGGAACCTATATCTAAAATTTCAAGTGTCTAGACCCAAAATTGTCGGAGGAGTTTGGTAGAGTTCTTAAAGGTCAAATCGTTGAAATTTGACCCCTTAACAGCCAAATTTCTGGCTGACACCCGTCACATCGATTTTCCCAAATCTCAGTACCCGGTATTTCAAATTTCGAGTCTATAGACTAAAAATTGACAGAGTTATTGCGTAGGGAAATGTACACAGACAGACAGACAGACAGACAGGTTCACTTTTATAGATATATAGATATATATAACTTTTTAAATATAATTATTCACTGACACGTGTTTCGTCGTCTACGACTCATCAGTGTAGCTGAATCTAGCGAGATTCGAAATCGGAACCCCGTGAAAAGAAGCCTAAGCCTCTTCCACTGAGCTATCTCG
>NC_136501.1:112228164-112250664 GCF_053919585.1 Euprymna scolopes
AACTCTAGTGTTCTGTCTTCCTCACTCCTCCTACATCTCTCATAATTCCTCACAGACTCTTCGCCTTCCTTGATTCTTTTATGCCACTCAAAAACTGAAGCTCGATTCATACAATATGATCCAAAAGGCAGTCTGAAGTATTCCATACGTTTCTGTGGCATTTTCTTTTCAAGTTTACAACAGAATTTTATTGCATTTCGTTCTTCTAAACTGTCCTCACGTCCACAATGCATTTTTTTAAATTGACCAGTTGGCTTTATTAGGGTGTATTCTAATTCCTGATTTAACTGCTCATCTGAACCTGAAATCATAAAAATTGGTCAGTCATCTTATAAGAATATATAGCAATAACATACTGAATTTTCAAGAGCCTATGTCAATTTTAAATGCTTGTACACAACAGTCTGGAAAATTATTGAAGTATGTGTTTGTATGTCTATGCGTATGTGTGCACGCGCGCGCGTGTGTGTGTGTGTGTGTGTGTGTGTGTGAGTTTACCTTCTTTGGTGGCTGTGTTCACTGTTATATAGGGGTTTCATTATTATTATTATTGTTATTATTGTTCTTGTTGTTAAGTCTTATTAAAAGTGATGCTTAGAGTCTTTGAGAGTCTTATAGGGAGGGATGTTGTATAAGAGAGATTGTTCGTTTTATAAAGATATTCATATTTATAAAAAAAATGTTCATACTTAAATGTGTAGATATGAGATGTCGAGATGTGTATGTAAAGACATTTTATACAAGACATATAATAACAATTTTCACTTTAACTTTTGGTAGAATTACAACACAAAGACGGCGTTTATAAAAACACATGATGGGTTTATTTCTTCTCCAGACCGGTCGTGGTTTTCTGAGTCAAGAATTCAAAGCTTCACATTCTAATTTCAAAAGAGACCGTCTCGCTTCTAGACGTTCGAATCCCGACTGGACTGTCGTCTGTCGTCCTCAAGCTCCCTCTGACTTTCCCCCCAGTTTCTCCTAAGTTTCTTACTATATCTAGAACTTCCCATTTTTCCATGACGTCATACACATGTTAAAACATGTGTCTTCTTTCACGTGTTCTGGACATGCGTGTCCAAAACTTTTTCCTTTGTTTACAAAAGGAATTTTAACCTATATTCCCAGTAACCTATTTTTCCAATATGTTAAGAACATGTTTATTAAATTATCTTGTATAGTTGCATTCCTCAATTGAATTTTTCATAACAAAATTGTCAACGCACATTCTTTTCTTGAAACTATTTTATCTCTAAGCTAAACAATGGTTTGTTTTACATTCCATTTTCTAATTCTCTCTCGTAATCTATTTCTAAACCTAATTTACGAGGTTCGAATTTCGTCTATTCTATTTCATTTTCATTTTAACTAAATCTCTCTATTTTTATACTTACATGAAAAGGGGACAGCCCTTATCATGTAACATCCCTCCCTTCCATATTTCACAAAAAAAATGCATGCATTTTTAAATTTAGTACAGTTTTTCTACATTTACACAACCACACAGCTAGGAACGATCAGGCTAAAAAAAATCTCTTTCAGTCAGCCCTCCTCGGCCGACTTCACAATTATTATATTTTTATAAGATCAGAACCTTTCTGATCTTCTTGGCATTTACTTTTTGGGTGTAGGGTCTTTACCTATGATTCACATCAGCTACTTTCAAGCCACCCATATGCCGCAGACTAGAGGTTTCCACCTCCCCCGAAATGGACGACTCCCTTCGTACCAAAAGTGTCCTGATCGTCTCTTTTCGCGTAGTTAGTCTTATCAAGTATGGCTTTGTTTTTTGTTTCTATAACTATCTTATACGGGACATACCAAAGCTCATAACCAATCTTCTTGGTTGGCTGTAACTATCAAGATATACCTTTTTTTTCTCTCATACGGATTCACTCGGATTTCCTTGCCTGGATTCTTGAAACTTCGACGAGGATTTAGAAATATCACCCCTATAACTAACACCTTTTGCGCCACAACACCTTAATTGCGCCTAAATTCTATCTAATTGCCCGATTTTTTGTGATTTTTCTTTTCTCTCACCAATGCCTCCAAGATCCAGCAGATATATCCCACATTCATGCGTCTCTAAAAAAAATACAAGGTTATATCTTTCTTACATAATCTACGGCATATTTTTGCCTGTCTCTTACTTCATTAAGCTATATGTGATTGCCTCGGGACTACCTATCATCGGTTTACTGGTCCCCTTAAGAATTTTCGTATTCTTTCCAACGCCTGTTTATTAATTAAGCCAAGTCTTACCACTTGATTGGAGTCTTTACGTGCAACCAGCTTATTTTAAGCACTTAATTAACCAGGTTCCCAAATTTTTCAATAGGGGCATATCTTGTGCTTATCAATCCCTACCAAGTCACTTTTCTTGGAAAAAAATTATAGGATCTCTAAAAAAAAACAAAAAAAAAACAAATGCTAAAAAAAACATCTTTCTTACGGCTTATCACATCTAAAAACTCTCTAAATACCCGTTTACGTAATTTTAATTCTTGTCCCCCTTCTAAAATTCTAACTGAATCTGTAAGCCAACCATACGTCTTAACTAGTTTTATTTTCTCCTAGACTGTTTAAATCTAATGTATATTTACTGATGACTTTGAATTCTTGCTGTGAAAATCAATAACATTTACATGAAGTATAAATTTACAATATTGTTTAAAACACATTTTCAAAAGAAAATACCTTGATACATTTAAACATTTTGCAACAAAACACAAAAAAATAAAAAGTCGTTACATTATACATTTCAAAAGTCCGTTGACACAAAACAAAAAATTGTCCCTTTTTCAAAGACCAGAACAATTAAAACACACTAAAAAGCCGAAAATTATTCACAATTTGATTTCCATTTCTGCATCCTTCTTTTTTTGCTATAGTGTATTTTATTTATTTATTTATTTATTCATTCTACCTTTTAATACTCGAGAATTTTAAATGTACTTTCGACTTTTGACACTAAATTGTTATTTATTATGATTGACAGTTTCTCTAAACAATTCAGACATTAACACACATTTTTATGAATGACACACATTTTCTATTTGTGTGCGACCGTGTTTTTATTTTATTTATTAATGAAATATTTGTGGGTAGTTTTTTTTTTAACTGACCGTATCTCTTTTATCATTCATTATGGCATATCGGCCTTTTTTTCTTTTTTAATATTTTCTTGTAAACTTTAGTTTTCTGTGTGCGTGTATGTTCAAAATTTCTTTTTTTTCTTCTTTTTGTTCGCATTTCTGTGATCGTGTGATGTTTTTTTCCGCGGTATTATTTATTTATTTATTTATTTTTAATTATCTTGGACCCTTTTAAAATGTTGTGTTTCTTTTTTTCCCGTGGTTCCGAAGTTTTTTTGTTTTATTTTTAAAACTCACCCTTGCTGGGTGGTCTGGTCGCTACGGCTTCAAATTGTATTTATTGTATATGCCCCAGGTTCGGTTTTGCATCGTTGATGCGAACTGATCAACGGACACCAAATCGTATTTGTTACATGTTTCTTATTAAATGTTCCTAATTAAAAATGAGTCTTATTAAAGTGCAGTCTTAGAAGAGTCTTATTAAGAGGGATGTTGAAAGACTCAGAGAGGAATATTGTTGTAAGAGAGATTGTTGTATATATAAAAATGTTCATACTTAGAGTCTGTAGATATGAGATGTAGAGTTCACATTGTAGATATGAGATGTCGAGACGTGTATGTAAAGACATTTTAAACCACATGATATACAAGACATATAATAACAATTTTCACTTTACCTTTTGGTAGAATCACAACACAAAGACGACGTTTATAAAAACACATGATGGGTTTATTTCTTCTCCAGACCGGTCGTGGTTTTCTGAGTCAAGAATTCAAAGCTTCACATTCTAATTTCAAAAGTGACCGTCTCGCTTCTAGACGTTCGAATCCCGACTGGACTGTCGTCTGTCGTCCTCAGACTCCCTCTGACTCTCCCCCCAGTTTCTCCTAAGTTTCTAACTATATCTAGAACTTCCCATTTTTCCATGACGTCATACACATTTTAAAACATGTGTCTTCTTCACGTGTTCTGGACATGGGTGTCCAAAACTTTTTCCTTTGTTTACAAAAGGAATTTTAACCTATATTCCCAGTAACCTATTTTTCCAATATGTTAAAAACATGTTTATTAAATTATCTTGTATAGTTGCATTCCTCAATTGAATTTTTCATAACAAAATTGTCAACGCACATTCTTTTCTTGAAACTATTTTATCTCTAAGCTAAACAATGGTTTGTTTTACATTCCATTTTCTAATTCTCTCTCGTAATCTATTTCTAAACCTAATTTACGAGGTTCGAATTTCAGCAGCCTTAAAATTATTTTAGTGTTGAACATTCCAGTTATCTAGGATGGAGGTTGCTGGTATTGATAGTCGAAGTGCATCGCGTCACTGGTGTTCCTCAGAAGTGTTTTGATTTATAGACTTGGTTAATTTCACACAGGATTGGTGTATTATTACTTTTGGGATTTGCAAAGACTTTTTCATTGGTCAAAAAATACTTTTAGTTCACACGTTGCTGTGAAAACTAACTTTATGAAGAAAGTGAATCTCAAAAATAAAACGGCAGCAATTAAATTGTATTTTAGCATTCGATTGAATCGCATCTTGTAAAAATCCGAAATCTGATGTGAAAAATGAAAAAATATACAGCACAGGGGGCTCTATAAGCACTATAGAAAGCACTAAATATAAGTAAAGAACTACTAAAACCAAGTTTTAACTTCCTCCCCAAATAGAAGAGAAAGTTTATGCTTAAGAGATCAATGAAAAAAATAAAACTCAGGAGGCCTCCAGGGGGCTACTGAAAGTATAACGTCGGAGGAACAAACAAACAAAATTAAATAAACCTGACCAGCTTTTTTTTCTGTTTTAGCAAAAGGCTTTTATTACCATTACTTTCCAAACAATGCTTCTTGTTTTTTTAACTGTTCATTTCATCTGTCATGAGATTAACAAAACCCCGTCGGCCCAACACCAGCTTAAAAGTCTATTGCCGCCACCATGGGGCTTCACGTTCATCTAGTCTGATGCTCACTTTTCTTCTCTCCACTACGTGCTGTATTTTTTTTCTTTTACTTGTCGCATAAGCCCGCGCACACCTGCTTATTTGCATAGTGCTCAAACGACTGCTGCTGCTAATACATTCGCTAACCATCTATCCTTCCGCCGCTAATATCTTCACATGCGCTCATATGCGCTGTTACATAAAGCCATTTGCATTTTAGCATTTGTCCGAATCGCATCTCAATCTAAAACTCCAACTCCAGACTGAAATGAAAGAAGTGAAAAGTTTAGGCCTCCACAGCGCTATAGAAAGCACTAAATAAGGGTACAGAGGACGCTAGAAAACTACTAAAACAAGTCTTTACCCCTCCTCAATAGAAGAGAAATTATAATTTTAAGTCCTCAGTAAAAAAAATAAATAAATAGGGTTTGTATTACTGTACATATAGATTCGAAAAAGTTGTCAAAAAAACACATATATAACAAATAAATGTTATCAAAGGCAAGATAAGTTACTTTTCTGCCAAACTGGATATATTTTTTTTTGTTTTTATTCAATATAACATGTTTATTCAGCTCGAAAAACATGCAGTGTTTACCGATGTATTGGAAAATTCAAGATGGTGTCTGATTCTCTCTTTAACACGGTAAGTTTGGGAAAAGGTGTTATAAATAAAAAACTAGAAAAAATAATATTAAAAACCCGCCGAATATATGTCAACCTATGTCACGGTAACATATATTGAGCGAGTTTTTAACAGTATTTTATCTGGGTTTTTATTTATAATACCTTTTCCCAAATTTACCGTGTTAAAGAGAGAATCAGACGCCATCTTGAATTTTCCAATACATCGGTAAACACTGTATGTTTTTCGAGCTGAATAAATATGTTACATTGAATAAAAACACGAAAAATATATCCAGTTTGGTAGAAAAGTAATTTATCTTGCCTTTGATAACATTTATTTGTTATATATTTGTTTTCTGACAACTTTTTCGAATCTATGTGTACAGTAATACAAACCCAATAAATAAATAAAACTCAGAAGGCCCATAGAGCGTTACTGAAAGAACTAATTCAAATCTAGGAGGCCTCAAAACAACGACTAAAAGGAAGTTTCTAACTGTACTTTTTTTTAAAGAAAAACATTTTTTAATTGAGCAGAGAAAAAATAAAACTCAGGAAGCCGCTAGAACGCTACTGAAAGCACTAATTAAACTAATTAGGCCTTGAAATCACTAAATGCCAGAAAGCTTTTTACTCTAATAGTTTTTTTCCCTTAAACAACTAGAATTTGGAGCTCCCTTCCTGTGGCCTGCTTCCCTGAGTGAACTGATAAGCAGAAGTTTAAATTTGATGTAAACCAACATCTTGTCAAGTAGCGATATGCCTTAATAGGGGTGAACGTGAGTAAAAAAAAAATGAATAAAAAATATGAAAAACTGAAAAGACATTAAAGTATGCGTTGAAGCGAAAGGTCTTTTTTTTTTTTTTTAAAGATGAACAGTTTTTCCGCACTTTTTTTTTATAACTATGCACGAAAAAAAAAAGAGTCCACAATAAAGTGGGGTAGTAGCTTCGTGAGAAAGATCTTAATCCGGATGGCCGGGTCTGGAATATTCGGTGACTACTCAAGCAAACAAGAACGGAAAAAAAAAAAACGATATTTTTTTTTTATATTTAAAACTCGCGAGAAGTTGGCGAAAGGAGGAGGGATATTAAGAAAACGGGGGGGGGGGGAAGATGAAAGGATCAGAATTGGTACGGCTATTTATTTGACTAGAGGTTTCTTGAGCCACACACTAAGGTCCTTCTTATCTGTCTGTGTGTTTCCCTTCTTCGCCCTATCAATTCTTATCTCTCTATCTCTTTTGTTTGCCCCCTCTCCCTCTCGCTCTCACTCTCTCTCTCTCTCTCTCTCTCTCTCTCTCTCTCTCTCTATATATATATATATATATATATATATATGTATATATATATATATATATATATATAGTTATGAAACTATAATTGCCATATATATTTTCATAACTTACTGCCTAGGTCTACCTGAGGACTGTTGAAGTAAATACCGAAAAATAACGCATTAAATTATATCCTCGTATATTAATTTATGTGATTAAATGAAGTAATCACACACACACACACACACACACACACACACACATATTTGCCATATTTTTTCATATTGAGCTTTACCTTTTTGGCTAGGATCATCCTGAAAGTATTACCTCAATGTAATATCTGAAAGGACAATTAACTGGATTTCTAATCTGTGATTTAACTAATTCATATACGAGGGTAAATCAAAAAGTTCTGAGACAAATTGAAGAAAAAATTTATTTATGGAAGTTGGAAACTTTATTTTTCTACATACGATCCGCCTAACTCAATACACTTCTGTCACTTCTGTAAGCGATGTTTCCATCGATAAATTCCTTCTTCATAAAATTCTGGAACTTGTCTAGTGAACCAGGTCACAACCTCTTTCTTTGCTTCATTTATAGATTGAAATCTTATTCCTTTCAAATGTTCCTTCAGTTTTGGAAATAGGAAGAAATCACTAGGCGCTAAATCAGGATTATAGGGAGGGTGTGAAAGGATTTCCCAGCGAAACTCACGTAAAATTGTTCTTACAGTCTTGGCCGTGTGTGCTGGAGCGTTGTCATGATGGAACGGAATTTGACGATGGAGCTTTCCTCGTCGTTTCTTAGCCAATGAAGTCTTCAGCTTTCTCAAAACTCCTTCGTAATAGCTTGCGGTGATAGTTTTCTGTCCTTCAAGAAAATCTAATAAAACGATTCCATCTTTATCACAAAAAACAGTTGCCATTATTTTTTGAGCTGACCTTTCTGCTTTGAACTTGATAGGGCCTGCTGATCCTCTTGGTAACCATTGTTTAGACTGAACTTTGCTTTCAGGATCGTACAGGTAAATCCATGTTTCATCACCGGTTATGACCCGTTCAAAAAAGTTTGCCTCATTTGCTTCAATTCTAGTCAGAAGGGCCAATGAAAGATCTGATCTCAGATTCAACTGATTCTGCTGCAACGCTTTAGGCACCCAACGAGCAGAAAGCTTACTCAGACCAAGATCTTCTTTCAGAATTGAAAAGGTTGACCCAAATGAAATGGCAAGCTCCTTAGCAATCTCATTCACTGTTATTCTCCGATCTTCTTCAACAAGATTCCTGACAAGCTCGATGTTTTGAGCATTTTTTGATGTTGAAGGCCTACCTTCTCTTTGGTCATCTTGAAGATTATTCCTACCATCCTTGAATCGTCTGATCCAACGATAAACAACAGCTCTAGAAGGTGACGAGTCTCCATAAACATTTTGTAGAGCTTTAATGATTTCGGTCGGTTTCCATTCCAGTTTTGTTAGAAATTTAATGTTTGCACGAACTTCAAATTGGCTCATTTTGGACTGTCAAAAAGTTAATATTATAAAATATTATCTGAAAAAAAAGAATAAAAGATTTAGAATGCTGTAACTTGTCAAATTTGTTGTTAAGTAATCAGTAGTGCAATTAAACCTTGTTTTGTTGCTCTATTTTCATTTAGATTGAATTTATATAACTTGTTTTAAAACTTTTTGATTTACCCTCGTATATATATATATATATATATATATATATATATATATATATATATATATATATATTTAAATAAGAGAGTAGTCACCAACAATGTGTATTTTTTAACATTATTTTATTATTCCCTGTCTTGGTTTTTCATTGAGAATTATGTTTGGATCATTGTAATAATGTTTATAAGTCATTGAAATCGTTTACGCGCGTTTCAGACGGTCTGTGATGCGTCCTCGTCAGAAATTATTTTCAAATGTGTAAATATGGCGATTTTCGTAGTTAATTTGAAGTTTTTCCAAGGAGTGGAGGCTTGTAAATGTTTATTAATCATTGGTATGCTGAATTAATGTTAAAAAATACACATTGTTGGTGATTACTCCCTTATTTATATATACATCTTTCTTTCGTTGGAATTTATTAACCCATTTTATATAAATATATATATATATATATATATATATATATATATATATATATATATATATATAGAGAGAGAGAGAGAGAGAGAGAGAGAGAAATCTTTTTAAAATACTTTGCCAGGATGAGATATAGGTAACATATTTTCGCTTGTTTTCTTTTTCTTATAAGGGAAATGTTTTCCATAGTGTTTTATTGTTAAGGTGTTTTTTATTCAATAAGTTTGAAGAAAGGCTGTTGTGTGAAAATTTTCAAAAGACATAATGTTTGAATTTGTCCGAATAGTCTTGAAACAATTGTAACTAACGATGAAATACACTGTTTGTTGCTATCAACCCATTCTTTGAAGTCTTGGTTTTTGTTAAAACAATATATATATATATATATATATATATATATATATATATATATATATATATATATATATATATATATTCCAAAGCCAGACATCGTCGCAGCTCACAAAACCCATGCCAGCCAACAAACTGGAAGTCCAAAACTCGAGTTTCGCCCTCATTTGGGTTCATCAGTTAGACATATTCGAACTCGGGATTCGAAACCCGAGCCTCTTGCATGCGAGGCAAACACTCTGCCAACTAAGTAACATTCTGAAGGTTCTGAAGGTTCTTTTGCTTATTGCTCGCTACTTAAGCTTGTCGTGATGACATCCTTAGCGAATATAAAATTCCTACTTGTTTGGGTTATAACTGGTCGCGACGATCACAATGTTGGATTTTTGCCGCGGTTTTCTTGATCTGAATTAGTTAATAGACTTTCTTGTGGGTGGCGCATTTTCGAAGTTCGCAGAATATTCTCCTCGCAGGCAAGAGGCTCGGGTTTCGAATCCCAAGTTCGGATGAGTCTAACTGAGAGCCCAAATAGGGGCGAAACTCGAATATTGGACTTCCGGTTTGTTGGCTGTCATAGCTCTTGTGAGCTGCGACATTGTCTGGCTGCGGAAATAATTATATATTCTCTCAAATTCTGAAGGTAATATATATATATATATATATATATATATATATATATATATATATATATATATGATTACCTCATTTAATCACATAAATTAATATAAGAAGATATAATTTTATGCGTAAATTGTTCAGTATTTACTTCAACAGTGCTCAATACATAGGTAGAACTAGGTAGTAAGTTATGAAATTATTTATGGCAATTAATCTACGCATTCACGAGAATGAAACGCGGAATATTCTGTGTGGCTTAATTGCCATATATATTTTCATAATTTACTATATATAAAACACCCGTCTAGCTGAATCCACCGTGAAAAATTTCCCCCACTCTATATCTGTGCCTAAATCAAAACGCGGATTCCATGAACAAAGCTTCTTTCTTAGAACTGCACGCCTGTGGAACTCTGTTCCGTCTGCCTGCTTCCCACCAGACTACAACTTGGATATCTTCAAGTACAATGTTAACAAATTCCTAATGAACTGCCCCCTTGAGTAAATACTTCATCAAATCTCCACACTAACGTAATGTACTTGCAATAACCCTTATCCCTGAGTGGCTTCCGGGCCTTGATAAGTGGTGATCACTGTGTAAAATATATATATCTATATATATATATATATATATATATTAGTAGCATTCATGTGTGTGTGTGTGTGTGTGTGTGTGTGTGTGTGTGTGTGTGTGTGTGTGTGTGTCCAATTCTCCTACAACCCACACCACTGGACCGATCATGACCACTCCTGGTGTACTAATGGTCCCCCACCTGGGGATGGTTGATACGATTTTTCTAACTTAATTCAAAGGTTAAGATTATATTTAGTATACAAACTCCCCACCCAGGGATGATGCACACCATGGCGCCAGCCAACTTCTTGTGAATTTAAATCAGATCAACTTCCTCCACCTCCATCTCCATCCATCAATTAAACAAACATATTGTGATTCTTTGTAATTGTTTCAATTTTTATGCGTAACAATATAAGTGTCAACTTTGATATAAACTATTTGCTTTAAAGTTCATAGTTTGATTTCACTCAAAAATTTTAAACACCTTAAGAAATAATTGATTTTAAAACATTCACTTACTGCCAGAGTGTCCGCGAAGTATACAGTTATTGTCAGTACTTTTTCACCGTAATGGTTTCGCCTGCATCAAAAAAGCTATAATACGACTAGCTGCAGACCACCAAAGAGTCAGCATGACCTTGCTTGTGGTGCAACTCTGGCTTCGGGAAGTGTCGTGGAGCTTTGTGGCGTCTAACTACTGAGTCGAGCGTCGCCGGTTGTCGTAAAGAACCCACTTTTCATCACAAATCACACACCAGTCGAGAAAAGGATCGTTCTTGTTGCGTACAAAAAGAGAAAATGGCAGTTCATAACGGCGTTTCTTTTGGTTGTCGTCCAATTTGATGACCGACCATTACACTCATGATCTTCAAGACTTTCGTTGTTGTCACGAATTTTATGAAAGCACCATTGTGCTGTGCGTTCAGTAGTAGTTCCTGGGCTGAACGCTTTGTTGATATTGCGGGCTATTTCAGCAGCTTTTCGGCCTAACATGAATTGAAATAAAGAAAATTGTGCGAATATGCTTTTTCCATCTTGTATTCAACGTTCTGAAAAGAATACATAATTGTTTTAAAACGATTGTAATTTAAATGATTAGATAGAGCGAAAAATGCTCTTTAAAATAATATATAAAGTTACGAAAACTTATTTGAAATCAAAATTAAAAATTCCACAAGAACTTTCTTCTCAACCTAATATTTTCATATTTATATTATTTAAATGGAAATCTTTATTGGGATGAGTATTATTTATATTAATTTATTTATTGCGGACTATTATTGACATCTTTTATTAGTTGTTGTTTCACGATGTTTCGGCCGACTATTCCTCTGGCCTTCATCAGGTGGTAACCGCAACAAGATAGGAACTTCGAATCTCCTAACTGCATTTTCAGTAATTCCAGGTGAGAATTGTCTGAAGACAGCGGTTTCAATCCTACCCAAAGCCAGAGGCTTACTTAACCAAAAACGTGGTGATACGACGACAACTACGGATGGCAGTAATTGCTGAGAATGCAGTTAGAAGATTCGAAGTTACTATCCGTCGCGGTTAACACCTGACAAAGACCCGAGGAAGAGTTGGCCCAAACGCCGTGAAGCAACAACTAAGAAAGATGAGGATAATAATGAATAAATGACTAATATTTTAAGCCGTGAAGTTTGCGAAGCGGTATCAAACCAGCAAACTCAGCTACTTCGTTATAAGCAGATTTCGTTAATAGTAGTCGTTACTTGTGATTAGTTCATGATTACAGTAGTAAATATAAACTTTGTGGACAAAGAGACGAAACGGTAAATCACATAATAAATGATTGAAGCAAACTAACTGCTATGGCGACTTACGCAATGCACTAATGAACTCTGCTAACCATTACATAAACCACAAGGTTAATACTTTCGTGGAGGAGAGGGAGAAATATTGCGAGACTACAGATTGTTTTTTTTACATAGGCATTACCACTTATTAAGGTCAAGAGGTCATTCGAGGATAAGGTTAAGAGTGTACAGTAGTCAGTTGGATCGTTAGTAATGGAAATTCGGTAAATTTGTTAACTTAAGTGGAACGGCTCATCAAGGACTTGTTTACGTTGGACTTGAAGACAACCATATTGTGGTCAGCTGGAAAGCAGGAAAACGGAAGACAATTCCATAGGTGTGTAGTTCTAATAAAGAAGCTTTGTTCATGGAATCTACGTTTAGATTTAGGCACAGATAAAGAGTGGGGGAAATTAGTGATACTGGTTTCAGCTAAACGAGTGTTTCTCATGACAGTTTGACGAGGGGGTACCATAGATTGGAGCTCAGACGAGCACTTGCCATGAAAATAACGATAAAGCAAAGACAGACTCGCAATATCTCTTCTGTGAGAAAGAAGTTGCAGAGAAAAGAAAAGGGCATACCCTACGAGGCTACGAAGTCTATTTTGAACTCTATCAAGGCAGGATAATTCCTTTCTAGCAGCTCCTGCCCAGATATGGCAACAGTACTTCATCCTTTGACGTACCTGGCTTTTATATAGATAGAGAATTGCATCAGCAGTGAGATATCTACTGGAGCGGTAGAAGGATCCCATCATTTTTCCAGCGACCTTGGCAATGGATTTGATATATGTGTCCCATTTCAGATCGGGAGTAAAGGTCAAGCCCAGAAGTTTGTCAAAGCATGAAGCCTCCCCAAAACGAGAGCCATTCATTTCAATTGATGCCAGATGGGGATCAGAGCTTTGATGATGTAAAGATAGAAGCTTGGTTTTAGATACATTAAAAGTAACCAGGCACCTCTTTTCCCATTGTACCACGTGCTCAAGATCTGAGGAAAGAGAATCAGAGAGAACTTGGTCATTTATGGTCTTTGATGTGCTACCATAGATGGTAGTGTCATCAGCATAAATGTATATGAATGATATAAGGATGTGATTTGGAAGATCATTAATGAAGTTACCAGTCAGAAAGTACTGACACCCTTTCTTTGTATTCACTTTCTTGAACAATATATATATATATATATATATATATATATATATATATATATATATATATAATGGAGAGTAGATAATACAGTGGATGTGTTATCGGCAGCTTCAGTAACTCTCGCTTCTCCTATTTTGTCATTCAGTCCTCATTCAATTATTTTTCTGACAAAGGGTGAAGAAAAAGCTGCTTAAAAGTCGGTAGTACTTGGTGACCAGTAGTCTGAGATGTCGGAAATTTTTCTGTCTCTGTCTGTCCTTGTGGCCATGTCACTAGTAAGAGTGCTGGAGGTAAACGTTTTGTCTGGGCTGACGTTATCCGCCTGATAGTCAGGGACCCGAACCTTGGATTAACCACTAAGGAGGCTGTCCTATCAGAAGGCACAAAGTACTGGGACTGCTGTATTGCCATTTGGTGAGTGGATCTGGACCATGCAGTAGTCTCTGGTGGGGCCTCTCGATGCTATACTAGTGGGTAATTGTTACGGCTTTACCTTTTCGTGTGCTACAAAAACTTTTTTCCTGTCTTTTTCTCTCTTACTTTCCCTCTCTGTACTGCTCTAATCAAGTATGCCGACCTATTCCACAAATCCCAAAACCTCAACATGAAATATCTCCAGAATAAAAACTCGATTAAACCTAGAACCCCATCTTCCAACGTAGACCCCTACTACCAGGTCTCCTTCTCCAACATCAGGGGTCTACGTTCCAACCTTCCAGAGGTTGAAACCCAATTACAGGAGACGAAACCGGACATATTATTTCTAAGTGAAACTGGAATAGGACCGACCACTTCTCTAGATGAGTTCATAATTAATGCGCCTGTGGAACTCTGTTCCGTCTGCCTGCTTCCCTCCGGACTACAACTTGGATGTCTTCAAGTCCAATGTTAACAAATTCCTAATGAACCGCCCCCTTAATTAAATACTTCATCAAATCTCCACACTAACGTAATGTACTTGCAATAACCCTTATCCCTGAGTGGCTTCCGGGCCTTGATAAGTGGTGATCACTGTGTAAAAAAAAAAACAATTTCTACCTAAACCTGTTGTTCCCGTCTTCTTTTATGGTTCTTTTCCTACAAAGAAAACAAGAAAAGACAGACCTGCGTAGGGAAATCAGTACACTGGGAACTCTGCAAACGACTGCATTTCGACTATGCTGAGATATGGTAGAGACACAAACTGGAAAGGAAAATCACAAAATTCTTTGGAACATCGAGGTACAAACAGATAAACCCATCCAAAAACAGAGAGCGGACGTCCTAATAATTAACAAGAAAAAAATAAAATAAACTGCTAAAATTTTGATTTTGCCGTTCCAGCAGTTCACAAGGTGAAGACCAAAGAGACAGACAAACGAAGCAAATATGCGGAATTCGCCAGAGAACTGAAACGAATATAGAACATGAAGACAATCAATTTAATACCAATAATTTTAAGAGCACTAGGAACAGCATCATAAAGGAACCCCCTCCAATTTAGAATCTAACTCACAAACTACAAACACTAACCAACAATATAGAAATTGAAATAGAAATAAACAAAAAGAAGGGGCATCGTATGAAACCAAATGAAAATGTAAGAAATTTTGATGCAACTACAGGGTGGGCCAAAATAAGGGTCCTATATATATATGATTATATTTAAAGATAGGACCCTTATTTTGGCCCACCCTGTGCAATCTAACACCGGAATTCGGAAAACGAAAAAAAAAAAAAAAAAAAAAAAAAAACAATGATACCAGGTGTCTTTAATAAGTTTCCAAACATTTTTGTATAGGCATTTAAAATTGTCGTAGACTTTTGAAAATTTAGTATGATATAAATGGTCTTCCCTCGCCAAACTTTCACAAAAAGCACTCATCTAGCTATAACCACGATCAACAATTTCCCCTACTCTTTATCTGTGCCTAAAGCTAAACGCAACTTCTATCAACAAATTTTCTTTCCTGAAACTACCTTGCTGTAAAACTCTGTTCTGCTGTACTGCTTCCCAGCTGACTACAATATGGTGGTCTTCAAGTTCAATGTAAACAAGCTTTTGTCGAAATTATCAAATTCTAGCCAATGTTAACCACTAACGATCACTTAGTGACCACTGTACACTCATCAACCATTATCCTCGAGTGGCCTTTGGGCCTTGATACGTTATGACTCCCTTATAAAAAAAACCCGCATTCGATATACGCATTTAAAATTGTCGTAGACTCCTGAAAATTCAGTATGTTATTGCTATACATCTCATGAGATGATTGATTTCATATGATTTCAGGTTCAAATGAACAGCTATAGCGGGTATTGGAATACACCCTACTAAAGCCTGATCGTCACAGTTGCTGAATTTCTAAAAATACAATCTGGACGTGACAACATTTTAGAAGAACGATATGCAAAAAAATTCTGTTTTAAACTTGGAAAAAAACGCCACAGAAGCGTATGGAATGCTTCGGACTGTTTTTAGACCATCTTGCATTAATCGAACATCAGTTTTTTTGAGTGGCATAAGAGATTCAAGGAAGGAAGAGTGTCTGTGAAAGATGATGAGAGGTGTGGGAGGAGTTAGGAAGTCAGGACACCAGAGTTGATTGGCCAAACAAATAATTTAATTTCAGTGCATTGCAGTCGGAGGAGATTACTTCAAAGGGGACTGGAATTTCATGTGTATGTTATCAATAAAAGTGAATTAAGGAAAACTCGTCCCCAGAAAACTCGTCCCCGGAAAACTCGTCCCCGGAAAACTCGTCCATTTTTTGCTAAGAAGGAAAAATGGTCGCTTATTGAATAAATGTCGATTGAAAACACATTTTATGTCCGTTCTTGAAGGTATCTTGAGATATTGTTTTTTAAAGATAATATACTCCCCATAATAATTTTTAAATATTTTTACTTGCTTACTGTTGTTTTAAAAAAATTAAATTGATTTTTCTAAGTGTTCGTTTTCTACCTAGCTTTGTAATTTTTGTAATGGTTCAACTTATTTTAAGGAGTTTATTTAGTTAAAAAAAAAAACAATTAAAAAAACAAGTAATATTGAGTGTTACTTTTGAACAAAAAATGCCCGAGAGAATCACGTCTTAGCAATCTCGATAATCGCTCAAAAATAGAAAATTAAAGAAAATACTGAGGGAGATATAGTTTTAAAATGAGCACCCCCCACCACCACCAAAAAAATTAAATTTGTATATTTTTAGGTAACGTCCAAGATCACTGCTCGGAAAAAAATCAAGCTACTGGAAGTGGATACGGTGGATTATGTAACGAAACCGAACGGAAGGCACGAAAAACGAAAATATATATTTATTTAAAAAAAATTATTTTAGTTTTTAACATTTCGTCTGTTATTACGAAACAAAAAAAAAAGAAAAAGAAAACACTTGTATTATCAAATAAAAAAAAACAAATATTTTATTTAGAAAAATTAATTTGGATTTAACACTTTTGTGTTCACGAAACAACAAAAGGCACTTGTGCACTATGCTGACGACGGCAGCCATCTTTTCTTGGTACGTTTAACTAAACTGTCGCTCTCTGTCAAAAACATTTAAATTATTAATTTGTAGTTGAACCTTTCAAAGTTGCTTTAATCCAAGAAAAATGCTTCATTTAAATCATTTATTTGTCCGGAAAAAAAAGCCATTTTACTTTGTAAAAATTCAATGTTGTTTTTATTACAAAATTGTTTTATAAAAATTATATTTTCTTACGCAGACTTTCCAATAAATGTTTTTACAATTATATATTGATACATTTTTATACAATAAATGTTTTTACAATTATATATTGATACATTTTTATACAATAAATGTTTTTACAATTATATTTTGATACATTTTTATACAATAAATGTTTTTACAATTATATTTTGATACATTTTTATACAATAAATGTTTTTACAATTATATTTTGATACAGTTTTATACAATAAATGTTTTTACAATTATATTTTGATACATTTTTATACAATAAATGTTTTTACAATTATATTTTGATACATTTTTATACAATAAATGTTTTTACAATTATATATTGATACATTTTTATACAATAAATGTTTTTACAATTATATATTGATACATTTTTATACAATAAATGTTTTTACAATTATATATTGATATATTTTTATTCAATTAATGTTTTTACAATTATATTTTGATACATTTTTATACAATAAATGTTTTTACAATTATATTTTGATACATTTTTATACAACAAATGTTTTTACAATTATATTTTGATACATTTTTATACAATAAATGTTTTCACAATTATATTTTGATACATTTTTATACAATAAATGTTTTCTTTTTCAATTATTTTTCTGTTCGGAAAAAATCTTGTTTGTTAATTATTTGACGCGTTATTTGACCAAGAAAAAATTGGAGTTATCGCCCCCTAACAATAGCCCCCGTCTACGTACTGCAGAAGTTCCCCCACAATGACTTTTAAACGATACCCTCTCCCCATGTCAAGAGTGGCTTTCGAAATAATAACGTTATTATTTCAGTACGGTACAAAAAATACAAAAGAACTGTTAAAACTAAAGTATTTTTTTTTAAATAAATATATTGTTTCGTTTTTCGTGTCTTTACTCCGTGATCAAGTTTATTTTTTTAAAACAGGGGTTAAAAATAATTTTTCAAAATATTATGGGGGATGCGTAGTCGCCTATAAAAATAATATCTCCTTCAAGAACAATCATAATATGTGTTTTCAGTCGATATTTATTCAATAAGGGGCCAGTTTTCCTACCTAGCAAAAGGGAACGAGTTTTCTGGGTGCGAGTTTTCCAGGCACCAATAAAAATACCCATACGAAAAACGTCTGGGAATTTATTGAAGACACCTCGTATCTATTGACATAATATCAACTTAATTGACATACTTAAATGTTACCACATTATTAAAAAAAAAAAAAGAAAAAACACGAGTTTTCGATCCTTCCTGTAAAAACACTCCTGCCATATTGTGCTGAGAACACGTGACATAACATTATGATTGTTTACGCACAGTTTATTAAAAAAAAAAAAGGACATTAGTTACACGTTATTTACTTTCCCTTGAAACTCTCCGTTTTTTAGCCAAACGTTTTATTTTCGTTAATTTTAGCCAAAAAATATTTTCTTTAATAATTTTTAAAAATATTTTATCATTTTTCGTAATTTTTGGATATATTTATTATTGTAACATGACAATTATGTAGAGGCATCTGGTTTGTCTTGAAATTCAATATTAAAAATTTCAAATTTCGCTATTATAATGTATTTGCACTGAACTCTTATGAACGGTTTACTCCTTAAATAAAAACATCAGCCTCGGCTGATACCACACACAATAGTCGTGAAAGGTCAAGGAGGATGGAAGGACCGAGAAAAACACAAATCGTACCTTTACTCGATGAATGCAAAGAGTATTGGGATATTGGGGAGGCTTATTGCCACCTAAATTCCAGTGTCGATCAATGGCCGTTGTCAGCGAACAGTCAACGGTAAACGGTTGTTGCGATAACACAAAGTCATTTACAAAGGTTATCGAAAGAAACGGAGAGTGCTATAAATCTAGGAAGACTTGTTGCCACTCAGACTCCAGAATGGGTGAGAACTCCTGGTGAGTAATAAATAAATAATACTTCCTCCATCCTATCCCCAGGGCAGAAAAAGAAAAGGATTGGAATGTAAGTTCATTCTTTTTTAGCCTCAAATCTGTGTAGACCTCTGAATGACCCGGCGTTGAGAGTCTCTCACGCACACACACACACACACACACACACACACACACACACACACACACACACACACACTACCCACCCAAGCTGGTTTTTATCAATCACATTCAATGACAGTGGGGCAAAGAGTTAGACGGGTGTGAGGTTAGTGTTGGGTTTGAGTGACAAAAAAAATCTGGTAAGCTTTATTTTGCTATTGGCGTTGAAATGGCGACCTCCTCCGATGGCTTCTGTATGAAGGGAGGGGTCGACGGAGGAAGAGGGGAGAGGTGACGAGGAAGGAAATGTGCTTTACAGCTGCGGTTTTGGAACGAGGTTAATTCCAGCCGAGTGTTATTAGATTTTTATGGTTGTTTTTTTTTTGTTTTTGTTGTTTTTTGGTATATATATTTGTATTAACACTTGGATCTATTCATTCAGCAGATCTTGTTTTGAGGTTTTTAAAATAGATGACTTTTGGAAATGAGAAGTAGCCATTAAAAGTCAACCTCAGTAATGTAGAGTTTTTTTTATCACCCTAAACAAAATACGTGGTTGTACCTATTTACTATGCCTCCCCACGGGACAGAGTTAGACACCAGGGTCGTTTTTGTAACGTGGAGAAAAGGTACAAAAATAAAAATTGTCTCAGTCGTGAAGGATTTCTCCTCCACCGAAAGAGAACAAGAAATAGAAGTGCAGCATCTGAAGAACAGATACTACACTTTGATCTTGACCAAAAGGCCCAACGGATTCCTATTTTAGACCATGCTTACAGTGCCTTCAATAAGTTTTCTGCTTTTTTCAAGCACAGACTAAAAAAAATAAAAATAAAAACCAAGTTGTTATTTAAAAAAAAAAAACGAATTAAAATCTATTCTTCTGGAGCAAGTTTTTTTCCCCAGGAAGACAAAATTTTATCATATTAAACGCTAAATAATATAAAACTTTTTCTAATATTTTAAATAGAATTTAAAAATTTCCAAAAGATCGCCATTATTCACTGCCATTTTTGTCTCGATGGATAACAGTGACTCCTATCTGAGAGTACATCTTTCAAACTTTGGCCTAACGTTCACAGGAAACATGAGTTGGAACAATTACATTGGAAACATTGCCAGGACCGCTGCGAAGAAGGTAGGCTCTCTCTACCGTGCTAGAAAACTACTGACACCTGAAAGTATCCTGTACCTCTATAAGGCCACCATTCGCCCATGTATGGAGTATTGCTGTCACATTTGGGCTGCTGCATCTGCTGCTAGTTTCTCGCCTAGACAAGGTTCAAAAAGAGAGTCGCACATCTGATAGGCCATGAACTGGCATCTAAGCTTCAGCCTCTGCCCCATCGACGAAACGTTGCATCCCTCTGCCTGTTCTACAAGTATTTTAATGGTGAATGCTCTGACGAACTGCAGACACTTGTGCCCCCACGACGAAGACACCCTCGACAAACCCGACAGGCAGTTAAATCCCACCCCCACACAGTAGAGATCCCTAGATATAAAGGATCTTTCTACTCCAGTAGTTTCTTCCCCAGAACCGCTAGACTCTGGCATTCCATTCCAGGTCCCTACTTCCCTAACTGTATTGACATGCAGAAGTTCAAGTGTAACGTGAACCGACATCTTGCTGCCCAAATCCCAACATAGTACCCCAGTAGTTGCTGTCCCTGATAGTAGCCCCCTACACCAAAGTGGCAACGTGCCTTGTTTGGGGTGAAAATGTAATGAAAAAAATTATAAAAAAAAAGAACACATTTGAATATTTTTTAAAAGGTTTTTGAACACATTATTTTTTTCTAAATAAGATTTAGAAAGATTTGCTATAAGAATGTACAAAAACATTATAACATAAGCGACATATATAATATAACATACGTAACATATATAATATAACATAAGTAACATATATAATATAACATAAGTAACATATATAATATAACATAAGTACCTGAATTTCAAAAAATTCCATCTTTTATCTCACTCTATAGATTTCGCGTGGCGAAATCTATAGAGTGAGATTTAGAAAGATTTGCTATAAGAATGTACAAAAACATTATAACATAAGCGACATATATAATATAACATAAGTACCTGAATTTCAAAAAATTCTATCTTTTATCTCACTCTATAGATTTCGCGTGGCGAAATTAAAAAATCCAAAATTTAATGATAGTTTGGAAGAAACTACGTTAGCCTTTAAAGGACCAAATAGGTGCATTTAGTTCTTTAAATTTCCATGTATTTTTAACGTTTGTTTTGACGATTAAGTCAAGAATCAACTTTATAAGGGTTTAATACTTTTTCAAAAGCGACACACACACACACACACACACACACATATATATATACTTTATATACGTTTTATTTTTTATTACCGTATCTTTCTGTTAAGTGACATTATTGTTTCAGCTACCCGGGCGGTTTTTTTTTTTGCCGTCTGTAGCTTCTTCAGACTTTTACAGAAAATGTCTGAGGAAGCTACAGACGGCAAAAAAAAAATAATAATAATAATAATAACGGCCGGGTAGCTGAAACAATAATGTAACTTAACATAAACTACGGTAATAAAAAATAAAACGCATATTTGCTCTACAACAGTATTGAGCACTTTCTTCAGTTTTTATTAATTACCATTTCCACTAAATATACTTTATATATATATATATATATATATATATATATATATATATATATATATATATATATATATATACATTGTTACCTACATAACCCCGAAGTTACACTACGATGAGACCGGCCAGTACCAGATGATTATTTTGGGAATGTTAGGCGCTGTATGTGTTGGAGACAGCTTCTGCATCTAGTATCACACTTGACCCTGTCTTCCCATCGAAACCAAGTGTTTCTGGACGAGAGAGTGTGGTAGATGCAAGTCCTCCGCACTTTAAACTAACTCAAGCGCAAGTCGAAGCAAAAAGGAAAAGGGGAGATACCAACTGTTTGTAAATACGAACAACGGTATGTGGGCTTTATAAACTACCATAGGTGAGGTAATATCACGTAACAACAAATTGGCGAAAGAAATTATCGTACTTTTAGCAAAATGCGCAGTTATTTATTAATATTTTTTCTTTTATGTATCGAAAGCGTTTTCTTATGATAGCATGCACCTGAGAAGGGGTGATTTTCAGATCGTCTAATGTGGCGTCTGTCCGCAAAGGAAAGTTAGGGAAGGGGTGGTTGGCAGGGTCCAGTGTGGAGTTGGAG
>NC_136501.1:112255664-112268164 GCF_053919585.1 Euprymna scolopes
CGTATTTCATCTTTATCCTCATCTTCATAGTATATATATATATATATATATATATATATATATATATATATATATATATATATATATAACTACTTCATTTACTCACATAAAATTAATATACGTAAGTATAGATTTATGCGTAAACTTTAAGTATTTACTTCAAAAGTGCTTAATACGTAGGTAGAGCTAGTTAGTAATTTATAAAATATATATGGCGATCAAGCTACACTGAATATTCAGATGGTCCTCTTTTTTTTCTATTGAGGATTTAGATAGCCAATCAGAGGACCATATAAAAACGATAAACAACCACAGAATTCGCACATAAGCCTGAGGAATCCTAGAGTGGATGAAACGCCAAATATTCAGTGTAGCTTGATCGGCATATATATTTTATAAATTACTATATATATATATATATATATATATATATATATATATATATATATATATATATATTTTCATAAGTTTATATATATGCGCATAAGCCTGACGAATCCTATAGTTGGATGAAACGCAGAATATTCAGTGTAGCTTAATCGCCATATATATTTTATACATTACTATATATATATATATATATATATATATATATATATATATATATATATGCGTGTGCGCGCGTGTGTGTGTATGTGTGTGTGTAGTCTTGGAAGCTTTTAACCTTTAAAACTATACTAAAAAAGTTATTTATCATTCGTTAGAAAACTATTTAATCAGTAAGTCATTCAATCACCTGCAATCACTGCATCAACTTGCTCTCTCGAATTCACTATAGTAACAGTAATAATTTATTTTTAAGTGATCATCCGTTGTTTACCATGAAACACTGTTTCGGGGATTTAAAAACAAAACAGTATATTACATCATGGCTCCCCAGCAGTGTTGATCAAACACCACCTCCCTTAATCTTAGGAAAAAAACATGTTACAAATATTAGATATAGTTTCCTATTCTTAATTATTTTATCTAACCTATTCATGCTATATTAATGAATTTCTTACCTGTGTGATTCATCTGTTTCCAAATTCAAAATGGATATATTTTTTTAATTTACCAGTCTTGTATTTATAAGATTAGGATGAATCCATTTGACTACTTATCACCCCACTATGATTAGTATTTTGTATATTTACATTCTTTTTTAGTGAAAGTTAAATGTATATCAAGGTTAAAAATATTTATACATATATACATTTTTTTATATATATAAATACATTTTATACATTACTAATAAAGTTTTGGATTTCCTTTATTAATATAATCTGGTTAATATATATATATATATATATATATATATATATATATATATATATATATATAGTAGGACCCCGGATTACGGTGGCCATAGGATACGTTTTTTTCAGGTTACGATGTTATACATTACTAATAAAGTTTTGGATTTCCTTTATTAATATAATCTGGTTAATATATATATATATATATATATATGTATATATATATACATATATATATATATACATATATATATATATATATATATATATTTAGTAGGACCCCGGATTACGGTGGCCATAGGATACGTTTTTTTTCAGGTTACGATGTTTTCCCGGACCCTGGTTACGATATTCAGCCCGCCATACGGTGTTTTTTTAGAATGTTATTTGATTAAAATCATAATATATAGTACACATATATATGTGTATTATATATTGTACTGTATTTTGTTACTATTTTTTAATGTCGTATCCCGGGGTTCTACTGTATATATATATATATATATATATATATATATATATATATATATAATAAAAGAGGCGCAGTTTAGATAACATCCAAAGAGCTACACCAGCACTATCGCATTAACCTATAGAGGAAGTAGTTTCGATTTCCCCCTATTACTATAGTCTACCACCGAAACACATGGTACATATACTGTGGTTTCATACCCCGTAACTGATACATAACCTCATAGCACAACTATTAAACTCCCGTTCCCCGATTCAGAAAATATTAAATTCTCCCTTAAAACAGTTCACCTATTCTCATTGGCTTAAATCAGAATGATCCCTTATTCCAGATTACAATTCTATAACCTTAAACGAACGGGTAGGAGACTATCTAATATAGCGTCTACAGAATACTTAGCCGTTCGGAGTTAACTGCTTCCATCTTCTCCTCTTTCTCTCGCTCTCTCTCTCTCTCTCTCTCTCTCTTTCTCGCATTTTCTCTCTCTTTCCAAATAAATGGATGACTTTTTTCTTCTTTTTTTCATCCTTCGCTTAACAGGTTCGAGCCTGTCCACCTGCCTGCCTTCCTACTACGTTTTTTCCCCACATCCATCCACTTGGGCTGACGACTGCGTCTAATTTTTTATTTTTATCCTCATTTCTGTTTTTCTTTTTTTTTACGGCTGGCACCTCTATCCACCCGCTCTTGACAAGGTGAAATTAGGTGTATCCATTCCGATAGCCATTCTTACCATTAGGAGTTGGGAGTGACTTGGGTAACAACAACAACAACAACAACAACAACAACAACAACAACCAACCAACCGTACTTTAATTTTTATTTTCGAGGAGAGGGAACGCTTCCACCGGGCAACGCCGGTTAGTGGGTACTGGTATATATATGTGTGTGTGTGTGTGTGTGTGTGTGTGTGTGTGTGTGTGTGTGTGTGTGTGTGTGTGTTTGGGTGTGGGTGTGTGTGTATGTGCAACGCTCGCTCTTTGTTTATAAACAAAGCGGTTAGAGCACTGTAAAAGTGGTGGACGTTCCGTAAGAGTCACAAATGTTTTCGACTCTTCGTCGAGTCATCATCAGGTGAAAAGGGGAAATGAACAAGTATGCCGGAGGAAAAAGATAGAGAATTTTCTCTCTAATTTTATATACGAAATCTGCATGATTTAAAATATATTTAAGCGTAGTTTAGAATCAGCAAGGACGCCCCCATTGAAAAGGAACAGTTTTTTTAGTCAACAGAAAGAGGGCCATTTTTCGTCATGATATTTCTTCTATTCATACAACACTACTGATCAAATATCTCTTACAAAAAAAAAACAAAAAAAAAAAAAATTTGATGTGGAAATCTTAAGTGGGACGCCCCCCCCCCCCCGATGTGCTTGCGGTATCAGGGCGAATGGAAACTCTAATTTGGATTAGCATAGACTACCCAACAGTACAGTGATGAGGATGACCAAAGAGCCTCTCGTCCAACTTTATGTTTTTCTGTTTTTGTAACATTTTATGAAAATAAAAAATATATCTTTTGTTTTTGTAACATTTCAGGAAAAAAAACATATTTTGTTTTTGTAACATTTCATGTAAAAAAATAATTTTGTTTTTGTAACATTTCAGGAAAAAATATGTTTGGTTTTTGTAACATTTCATGAAAAAAACATGTTTTGTTTTTGTAACATTTCATGAAAAGAAATATTTTGTTTTTGTAACATTTCATGAATAAAATATTTTGTTTTTGTAACATTTCATGAAAAGAAATATTTTGTTTTTGTAACATTTCATGAAAAGAAATATTTTGTTTTTGTAACATTTCATGAATAAAATACTTTGTTTTTGTAACATTTCATGAAAAAAATTTTTGTTTTTGTAACATTTCATGAAAAAACATGTTTGCTTTTGTAACATTTCATGAAAAAACATGTTTGGTTTTTATAAACTTTCATGAAAATAAAAAATATAAAACGGAAATAAATTAAGATGTAACATACATACCAAGGCTATTTTAAACGTTCACTATTGCTCGAGTATGCACATTTGAAAGTCGAACATGCCTGACGAAGGAAAAATTGCCGAAATATTACAATACAGATGTAGTACCATGCTAATGCAAGTATTCGTATAAATACTTGGATTCATTCAAGAAAGTATCGCTAACAAAAACAAATAAAAACATCTACTTAAAAGTGATACATTTAGTAGTCCAGCGAGGTTAGCACCGTGGTAGAGTTTTAGGCTTCTTATCACGAGGTGCCGATTTCGAATCTCGCTAGTTTAAGCCACTGATGAGTCGTGGACGACGAAACACGTGTCAGTGGATAATCATATTTTATAAATAATATATATACGTTTTATTTTGTATTACTGTATCTTTCTGTTAAGTTACATTATTGTTTCAGCTACCCGGCCGTTTTTTTGGCCGTCTGTAGCTTCCTCAGACTTTTACGTTTCTGAAACAATAATGTAACTTAACAGAAAGATACGATAATAAAAATAAAACACATATTTGCTCTACAACAGTATTGAGCACTTTCTTCAGTTTTTATTAATTACCATTTCCACTAAATATATATATATATATATATATATATATATATATATATATATATATATATATATATATATATATATATATATTAGAAATTTTTTGAGGCATCGGAAAATAATAGATTTAAAAAAAAATAAAACTACTTGATCAATGCGCATGATTTATGGTTTACAATATTTTCTTTTCATCACAGGTATGTACACCATAAAGATTTTTCTTTATTAGCATTTTTATGGGGGTGGGGAAGTCATGGACTTGTACACAAACAAAAAACAATTAAGAAAAGAATTAAAAAATAAACAAGAAAAAATATCAGCTAAATGAGAAGTACAATGTAAAACTAATGATTCAGCTGAAATAAGATTTTCTTTTATAAAAAAATTAAATTGCTTTTTCTGAATTAAAAGAAAACAAGTGGCGCATGCCGTTAGGCATGAAAAAAAAATGAGTAACTTCAACATTTGCACACCCTCCCATTTAGCCCCAAAAGTCCGCAGGGGACGTCAAATCCTAGTGAAAATGAACAAACTGCAGTTTTAGGCTAAAGATATGTAAATTTGAGTTCTGCACCATGCAAAAAACAAAAACAAAAACAAAAAAAAACAAGAAATGACGAAGTCCATCATTTCCTCCGCTTCATTTAGCTCCAAAAGTCCCCAAGGCCTCAACATATTTAAATTTGAGTTCAACACCATGCAAAACTGCTAAATAGACATACACAGAAAATTTAGGACAAATATGGTAAAATAGTCCAAAAAAATGGACTGTTTTTATTAGCCCTAAAAGAGCCCCTGGGGCACACCCAAGAGTTATCACGAAGTATAGACAAACAAAATTATATAGAAATCAGTTAGTTACAACTTTTTAGAAAGTTTTATAAAAATCCAAGCCATCAGTTTTTTTGGTTTTTTTTTTTGATAAGCACAAAATCCGTTCTGTTATTTTTTATTCATATCATGTTTAATGTTTGTGCAAAATTTCAAAAAATTCCAAGACGTAGGGACAAGGGTGAATTTACCGGTCCACCCTCCTTTGGTCGGGGGACCAAAAATATGTTTTGTCTTTGTAACATATCATGAAAATAAAAAAATATATATGCGTTAGGGTTTGTGTTCCTTGAATAGAAGCGTTGGTTGAATTTGAATAAAATGAAATACGTATTAGATACGTTTGAAGCTGAAACAGCGCATTATTACAAAATAAATATTTATTTTGTTTGTAATCTATATATATATATATATATATATATATATATATATATACATATATATACATATATATATACATATACATATACATATATATATATATGTATATATACATATACATATACATACATATATATGATGATGATTGCAACGTCTTGTCAGACGAGTGCCACTCTCTCAGACACTGAAAGTTCATGAGCCCGAAAAATGACATATAGTCCTGCCAGCGAATTCACATGCTCAAGCAGACATGACACTAAAGACGGTCATTGTTATACATACATATATATACACGCACACACACATACATATGCACACATATCACACACATATATACATGCATACATACACAATACACAATACGCACACATACATATACATACACACACATGCAAACATAAACAAGACGGCCATTGGTATACATACATATAAATATATACATGCATACATACATACATGTCTATAAGCATACGCTCATATATACCATATGCATACACAATGCATAATTAACAAACATACATATACATACCCACATGCATACATACTCATATACATACATATACATCCACATAGACAAATACATACACACATATACTTACACATACATATACGTACACATATGCACATATATATACATACACTTACCTACATATACATACACATCTATATATATGCATTCATACACATACACACATACATGCACACATACACATACATATACATACACACATGCATACATACACATGCATGCAATATACACAGATACATGCATACAAACATATATAAATGTATATATACACACATAAACATATATACACATAGACACATATACATACATATACTCATAGATATAAATACATGTAAACTCACATGTACATATATAAATATGCACACACATACATATATAAATATACATGCACATATACATACATAAATACATATAATGATGGCAGATTAATTTTTACATGCATCCAGCATTACAGGCGTACACACGTCACAGCTTTTTTTTATCGCCACAGGACTTTTTTTTCTTTTTTTTTAATAGACAAATGCCTAAGGAAGTATCTATACAAAGATGATGTTACAGAGTTTTAGCTTTGTACGACAGCTAAATCTCTCTCTCTCGGTTCAAAATGTTGACATTCAGCAACAAGCAAGAGCAAGACAGCCAGCAACAAGTCAAACTGCAGACCCGCTTTGTTGTTGTTGTTTTGTTTTTTTTCAAATAAAAAATATATATACATACATATACACATATACATACACACACATACACACACATACATACATAATAAATTCCACAGCCAAACAACGTCGCAGCCCACAAGAGCCATGACAGTCAAAGAACCGGAAGTCCAATAAATGTATGCATATATATATGCATATATATGCATGCAAACGCGCATGCACATGTACATGCACGCACATGCACACATATGCACGCATACACGCATGCATACGTGCATGCATACGCACACACACATGCACGCACACGCACACATATATATGTTTGTATATACATATGTATACGTGCACATACACGCAATATATGTATATGTAATTCCTCAATGGTCAACAACAACAACAACAACAACAAAAACATCGAGATTCATGACTGCTTTGTTTTACGTTTTGCATCTGTGGATTTGTTTTCATGTTCATTATCGTGTGTATTCATTGAATTGTAACATCATCACTATCGTCATGATCATTGAGGAATTATACCGTTTTTTTTAAACGCTTCTCTCAATTTAAAAAAATAACAACAACAAAAACATCGAGATTCATGACTGCTTTGTTTTACGTTTTGCATCTGTGGATTTGTTTTCATGTTCATTATCATGTGTATTCATTGAATTGTAACATCATCACTATCGTCATGACCATTGAGGAAACATACATATACATACATATACATATACATATACATATATATACATATACATATATATACATACATACATATACATATACATATATATACATACATACGTATACATATACATATATATATACATATATATATATATATATATATATATATATATATATATATATATATATATATACTTGTGCAAATGGAAATTCAATTAACTTTCTTGAAGTTATATATTTGGATTTTACCGTCACTGGATTATTTATCTTCCACCAGACTATCCATTCACGTGTAATCACCTTTTTCCTCACCATATTCCCTCTGCTTCACTTTTTTTGTTTTCAAGTAAGATCTTTGACTTACTTGTTGTTTTACCAAATACTTTTGCATGCAAAATCCGATCCTGCATTTTGCTAATTCCTACCCTCTGATGAGAAGGAGAGTATTTCTTCGAAACTCCGCGGATTAAGGACTATCCACTTATCTAGTGTTTCCTTTTCAGATTAAATATGTTTTTAACTCATTTCAAAGTGTTTTTTAACATGTTTTATTAACTGTTTGCTCGTATATATATATATATATATATATATATATATATATATATATATATATATATATATATATATATAGAGAGAGAGAGAGAGAGAGAGAGAGAGATGACAGAAAAGAATAGACCCCCATAGAAAGAGTTTATTTCAATAAACATATCCAATATAAATTTCAAACAAAATAAATATGTTTATTTTGTAATAATGTGTTGTTTCGGTTCCGAACGAATCTAATCCGTATTTCATTTTAGTAACAGGAAAATATAACTCACAAAAATCTTAGTAGAATTTGATTGTGAAATCTTGATTCATCCTCCATATTCTCCTGTCATAAGATCACCTATGGCTACCCATAGGGTTTCTTACGAGGATTACCTCGAAGTTGGATACTTCACCAGACTAGATAAATTCTTGTCCTGCCATCCAGTAAGACTAAGAGGTCATAAAAAAGATACACTATATGAAAATGGTTCATTGGAGAAAAATTGTGTTCTCACCCTTTGTACTAACTTGTAGAGATCAAGTGTTAGCCCTCGAGAAAAGACAGACGAACATTTTCTTTTTACATGAGGGTCACCACTTATCAAGGCCCGGAAGCCACTCGGGGATAAGGGTTATTGCGAGTACACTAATCAATGTGATAGTATTGTAGTAATCGTTAGTATTGGGGATTTGATAAAATGTCTTACTTAAGGGGGGGGTTCATCAGGAATTTGTTTGTGTTGGACTTGAAGAAATTCAAGTTGTAGTCAGGTGGGAAACAGGCAAACGGAAGAGAGTTCCACAGGCGTGCACTTCTAAGAAAACAAGCTTTGTTCATGGAATCTACGTTTTGATTTAGGCACAGATAAAGAATGGGGAAAATTATTGACAATGGTTTCAGCTAGACGGGTGTTTTTTGTGAAAGATTGGCGAGGGGGGACCAGAGATTGGGGATCAGACGAGCACTTGCCATGGAAATAACGATAAAACAAAGACAGGCTCGCAACGTCTTTTCTGTGGGAGAGAGGTTGCAGGGAAGAGAAAAGGGCATCCCCCACTAAGCCACGAAGTCTATTTTGTACTCTATCAAGGCAAGATAGGCTGTTTTTAGCAGCTCCTGCCCAGATGTGGCAGCAGTAATCCATCCTTGGACTACTTGGCTTTTATACAGATAGAGAATTGCATCAGCAGTGAGATATCGGTAGAAGACTCCCACCATTTTCCCAGCGACCTTGGCAACAGACTTGATGTATGTGTTCCATTTCAGATCAGAGGTCAAGGTCAAACTCAGAAGCTTGTCAAAACATGGAGCCTCCCCAAGACGAGGGCCATCCATTTCAATTGATGCCAGATGGGGATCAGAGCGTTGATATAAGACAGGAGAAGATCTAAAGATGCCATTGTCGTATTTTTATTTTTATTTACTTTTTTTAAACAATACTCTACGTACACGTGTTTCGCTGCTCTACAGCTCATCAGCAGAACTTGACTGTAGTAGGGCTCGAACCTCGAACCATAGGTTTTATAGTCGAATGTGTATACCGTTACGCTACGGGCTCTTGCTGATATCATTTGCTATTTTTTTTTTTTTTTATCGCTGTTAAAGTTATTTTTTTGTTGATTTTTTGAGTGATAATGAAATATTCGGTATTAGCGTCTCCTACTCAGGAGATGAAGGGTTATTCTTTTCCTTAATAAATATTACCCCTATTTTTAGAAAGTAAATAAATAAATATATATACATTATTTATTTATATTTTCTTTTTTAAAACGGTACTCTACGTATACGTGTTTTGCTGCTCTACTGATCATCAGAGTAGCTTGAGATATATATATTATATATATATATATATATGATATATATATATATATATATGATATATATATATAGCTTGATATATATATATATATATTGTATATATATATATATAATTATGTACTACATATAATTATTAAATACCTATAGATACTAGTGTTTCATCTCTGGCTTCATTAGCAAAGCCCTAATCCATTCGGCTACCATTAACTGCGAGAAATACTGTTTAAATTTAAATATTTATTTTTTTAAATGTTTTTAACGCCTGTCAGAGTGATCCAATCACTGTATGATGATCTACACATAAGAGCTAAATTAACCGACTTTTATTTCAACTGAAAGTGCTCAACCATAAGAAACGAGTTTCTTAAAGAATTTGTTTACATCCTAAAACTAGGGGCGATATCAGCAAGGGCCTGTAGCTTAACCGAATACGCACTTGACTATAAAAATATAGTTCAAAGTTTGAGGCCTAATACAGTCTAGTTCGAAGTTCGAGCTAGCTGATGGTCCAACCACATACAGAGACAATGCCACACGGTTAAAGCCTTGTGGTGCATACATGAAAGGGTTTGGTTGGTTGGTTGTTTTTGTTTTACGGCATATCAACCCTTTTCGGTTTATTTAATGCCGAATCCAAAGATTCGGAAGAAAAAAATTTTAATAGAATATATTTGTTGTTTTCAAATCAGTTTCTATTTAACCCATAGTTGGAACCCTAACAGGTACTACCACTCCGGGTCAGAGTGGACCTGGGAGCAATGGTAATTAAAGGGTGGCTCCACACTCCCCAAAGCCCGCAAGCTGGGGCCTCACCACTAGATATAGTTTAAGGTCATATCCAGGACCTGAAAGGGTTTGTAGCTGTTTAAATGTTTTAGAATGATTGCTTCACAAGGTGTCTGCCATCGTGTCGAAAGGGCCACATTCGTTGACAGGTGACTGGGTAATTGTGTGCCACAATACACAAAGTTAGCGATAATCTTATAGTGAAATTATAAACAATGCTTACAAGAATATTTTCTCTGCCCATCTAAGTCTGCCTCCTCCTTGGTCGGGTTCTCTGTTTGTGGACATAATTGTTTTTTTTTGGGGGGGGGTTGTCGTCTTTGACATGGCAAAGAGTAATTAGTTTGGCAAATGCAACCCCCTTCTTTCCTCATTCGCAATGATAAAATATTTATCTAAAAAAAAAAAAAAATGGAAAAGACGTGGACAAAAAGATATATGTCGCAGTCATCTGATCGGAATATACTTTGTTTACACGCAGTCTTTGTATGGTTATTCGTATGTGGTCTGATTAAATGAAACCAACGTATTATAAAAGTCTAGGTGATTTAATCATTCAATGAAAGGCGAGTAAATACTGCCGTTTCTTTAAACGAAGACACTGTCGCGGGAAAAATAAAAAACGAGTTTTTTGGAATTTTTTAAGATCCTAACCCTTACGAACGTAGATTTATGTGAAATTTCACAGGGGACTTATTCATATGTAATATATTGATGCAGACATTCAGTGTAGATGGAGATGCTCTGATATTATTGTAGCTCTTTTGTTAAAACTGCAAAAGTTTTTATCTAAGCTAGCAGGGACGCCCGGCAAAGCTCGGCCATAAATTACGCTTAAATATATTTTAATTCTTGCAAATTTCGTATATATTATTATAGAGTTAATAATCTATCGATTTTTATATGTTATAGAGTTGTAATTTCAAAAATTAAAAATTATATCTATATGACTTGGGTGCATTAGCTTGAATTGAAACCGAAATAAAAACTTATGATATATATATATATATGATGATGATGCTTGCAACGTCTTGTCAGACGAGTGCCACTCCCTCAGACATTTAAAATCCATGAGCCCAAATGCCTGAGGGAGTATCTATACAAATATGATGTTACAGAGTCTTAGCTTTGTACGACAGCTAAGTCTCTCTCTCGGTTCAAAATGTTGAGATCCAGCAACAAGCAAGAGCAAGATAGCCAGCAACAAATTAAACTGCAGACCAGCTTAATGCGGGTAATGGTCTTCCGCTTTATGGTTTTTAAATCAGAGATTTGCTTCTCCTAGAAAGGTTGCCTTCACCACGGCTTACGGGAGCCCTCTCCACCCCAATACACGTATACACACACACACACACACACACACACAAATATACATATATATATATATATATATATATATATATATATATATATATATAACTTGAGTTCCTTCAGCCATAATTATAAAAAAAATAGATTACTGAAGAGCCATCAGCTATAATCGAAACCGAAACCAAAAATTATTTATGACAAGAAATAGAAGTACATAACAATTAAACAACCCGGATGTAAACGTGGCACAGAAAATAACACACACTCTCTCGTATTAATATCTTTAATGTTTTCGTTACATCCATATAATATGCAACGTTTTGATCATTTTTTTTTCTTTTAATTTATTTTTATACGGATTTACTGATAAGATACTCGTTTTTATAGGACGTTTGAGTTCAAATAAAATTTTATTCTTGTTTAAATTATCGTATTAATATCTTTAATGTTTTCGTTACATCCATATAATATGCAACGTTTTCATCATTTTTTTTTCTTTTAATTTATTTTTATACGGATTTACTGATAAGATACTCGTTTTTATAGGACGTTTGAGTTCAAATAAAATTTTATTCTTGTTTAAATTAATTTAAAAATTACAAATTTAGTCTGTCGTCTTTATCAACAATTTATTCTATGATCGTTAAATTTTACTCTTAAAAATAACTTTCATTCACAGAAAAAAAAGAAGAAACGTATTTTTAAAACTCAACCATTAACAATA
>NC_136501.1:112270664-112275664 GCF_053919585.1 Euprymna scolopes
ATATACATATATATATACACATATATATACATATATATACACATATATATATACATATATATATACATATATATATATATATATATATATATATATATATATATATGTATATATATATGCAACTTTCATTAAATAGCACAGATAACTCTTGCTTGTTTTTCTTGTAATTCTCCTTTTCTCTTTGTCGGACCAGTTTTCGATCTCCACTGGTCATCCTCGGGCGAGTAGTAAAAAATAAAATCTGAAATTGAAAAATGAAAATAGCGAAATGAAATGAAAAGACGATGAAAAGACGATGAAAAGATGATTAAAAGGCGATTAAAATCGCTTAAAATCATTAAAAGCGCTTGAGCGTGCCCTCTGTTTAGTTAATCGTTGGTTTTTTAATGTGGATTAACAAAGCTTCAAAGATCGGGAGGCGCACCTTGCAATATGAGACAGTTAAAATGGCCGTGTTATTTATTAATATGTCTCTAAACTCATATATATATATATATTAGGCACCGCCAAAACTGGGGGGGGGGGCAGGTCAGTACTTTTTGACGGACCGTCTTTTTAAAAATCTACCAAAAATCAGGTAATTATCCGATCAATACGAAATTTTCAGCGATTATTAGAAGAATGAACTTTATAACAGTGTACTTATTTTTCATAAACGATATTTATATATATATATTTTTTTGCTTACAAAACCCCCCCTTGTTTTGAAGTGGGAACAAATATGCTTAAAATAATCATCTGAAACTGAACAAAACATATTGTGTTGTTGTAAGGGACAGAATTATAGATTTAAAAAAAAAAAAAAAACTTGTTTTCATACCTTATTTTGACGTCTGAATATCAGAACTTCGATTGTGTTTAATTATCCCGCTTTTGAGTTTTGAAGTGTGAAATTCGGTGAATATGTTAAGTAAAATAATTAATTTAAGTTAAGCAAAACAAAAAAAAAATTTTTGTAATATTTATACGAAAAAAGCCATTTTAACATTTTTGATAAATAAATTAACAATTTTTTTTTAGCGAGCCGAATAATGCATTACCATTATTAAACAGGGCATGCTTTGAATAATCGATACAAAAAAAAAATCGATAAATATTGTGCCCTTTGTGTTAAAAATAGCATCATTTTTTTCGATCCCGTTTGAAAACGTTTGCCGCCTTTCGACTACGGTGGACCAAACGCGCTGAAATAATTTTTTTTTATTCTGCTTTAAATTGCCCCCCACCCCATTTTGGGGAGCCTGGCCCCCACACACATACACATTAAAAACCAAACTCATACAAATGGTCACCCATCTGGTACTGGCCAGCCTCAGCTTAATAATTCATTGAAATTTTCGTCACTGAAAAATAAGTTTTTTTGGCCTGTTTGGTCTTCCATAGTTTTCTCCTTATCAGACGCAAACGTAAACAGAGTCGCGAAATCGACGCGAAATATCTGGTTAGCTATATGAATAAGTGGAATTATTTGAAATTCAGGTACTTATATTATAATATTTTTTCATATTCTCTTAGAAAATCATCCTAAATCTTAGTTAGACAATAAATAAATTAATTAATTATTTCAAAAACCTTTTTTTTTAATATTTATGTACGTTTTTTGTGCAAGACAAAAAATGTCAATTGTTAACTTTTTGGGAAAATTTAACATTTAAAATTTAATTAAAAATAGTAGAAAAAGTTTTACATTATTCTGTTTTCTATATGATAAAATTCAGGGTTTTATCTTTCTGGAAAAAAAAAGTTACTCAGAAATAATGGATTTTAATAAATGTAATTTAGTTTTAAAAAACAACAACAACTTGATTTTGCGGCCATTTTTGGCGGTGCCTATAATATATATATATATATATATATATATATATATATATATATATATATATATATATATATATGATTGCTGCATCTTTCCAGATGATCACATTGAGTTCTCCACATCTCGTCATTCATGCCATCTCTGATGACTCTTCACTCCCGCCACAGATTTTCACATCTTAAAGCAGATGTGGCATACAAATTGGACAATTTCCACTAAGTTTATTTCCTCTGAAAGTTGAAGGATATTCCTATGAACAATCACATGTCTTCTCAAACCAGCAGTAGACTTGCAAACTTTACTGCATGTTAAACAGATCATTTGGTCTGTACTAATAGGTACAAAGTTGATCTGAACAGGAGTTTTGTGCGACTTAAGGTAGTTAACGTAGCCAGCTTTTGACAAAAGCACTCGTTCACAAGTGTCGCATTTCCAGCTCTGTGTGTCATGGTTAAGACCATTAATTAAACATTTGCAAAGCTCTCGTTTCAGATTACTGTGGGCCTGCTTTCTTTTCTCTAGAGCATCACAATTTTCACGTACAAGCTTTAGCCACTGCGGCCTTTGTACGTAAGTTCTTCCCACATGTCGATGTCGCTTTGTAAGACTTTCAAATTGTTCTTTGTAAAGTCCCTCAACCTCTTCCTAGGATTGTGTTGAGGGCGCTTACCATTTTCCAGCTCCCCGTAAAAAATTTGTTTTGGCAACCTACAATCTTTCATTCGAACCAGGTGGCCCGCCCAACGCATGTGAGATTTGATTACAAGGGTCTCAACGCTAGAGCAACATGCTCTCACAAGGACTTCAGTACCAAGCACTTGTGCTTGCCACTTGATGTTTAAGATACGTATAAGGAATGTTTTGGTGAAATTGTTCAAACCATTTAATGTTCCTTTAATGCAATGTCCATGTCTCCGATTAATACAACATTGTGGTTAGCATACAGGTCTTGTAAACGAAGATCATTTTCCTGTCTGTGATGTCACGATCAGATCACACTCTATTCTCCAATCTTCCCAAAGCTACAAATGCCTTCTGAATTTGTCTGCAGATTTAAGTGTCCAGAGAGCCATCCCTCGACGGAGAACTACCAAGGTAGACAAACGAATTAACTACTCCTAGTCTAGCACCACAGACTATGATGTTCGGCTCCTCGTATAACTGGCCTAGTGTAGGAGTGAACATCACCTTTGTTTTAGACAGACTGATCCTCAGACCATAGGCAGTGCAAGAGTTAGCAAAGCTATCCATTATATGCTGCATATCAGTCTCAGTGTGCGACAAAAAAAAAAAAAAAAAGAAGCAGTATCGTCTGCTTACAGTAGCTCCTTGACTAAGCTTGGTTCTGGCATTAAACCGTATTAAAAATGCGACCTGTGGTTCGAAACTTTAACATGACACAAGTAGAGCTGCGAAATACATAGACAAAAGAGTAGGGGCAGGAATATCACTTTGTTTGACCCCATTTTATACTGGGATTTCATCAGACAATTTTCCGTTAAACGAGACTCGAACTTTCATGTTCCTGTGCAATTCCTTGAATATGCTAACAAAGGTTGGAGAACACCCTACTTTCTCTAAGATCAACCAAAGAGCATCCCTGTTGACGGTGTCAAATACTTTGATTAGATCCACAAACGGTATCTGTTGTTCAATGCATTTCTCCTGGACTTGCCGGGCTGAAAAAATCATATCCATAGCCCTCTTTATGAATCTCGAATAGCATTAAAACAAAAATCTTCCAGTAACCTGTTTAATGCAATAACGTTCCCAGCAGCTACCAAAAGCGTGATCCCACGGTAGTGGTCACAAGCATTCTTCTGTCTCTTTCCTTTAAACAGGGTCACCAAGACACCATCAATCCAATCCAGTTGAACAGAAGCAGCTTCCCAGATTTCCTCAACAAAACCAAGGATAGCATTAGCAATATTCACACCTCCAATCTTAAGAAGTTCCACCGGAATACCATCCAAATCAGATGCCTTGCCACCGCTGACTTGTGCGATAGCCAACTGCACCTCATCCAGACTAGGCAAACGATCCATTCTGAATATGACATCACATTGCGGTAGGCTATCAATTGCATCAGCATCCACTGCTGAGGGATTGTGAAACAAATAAGTAAATATTTTCTGGGTCCTTAATGATAACAGAACCATCTTTCGACATCAGGGCAGATATTGAAGCGGTAGGAGGACCAAATGCCCGGCGCAGGTGTTCATAAAATTCCTTCGAATTCTTTCTATCAAACGCTTTTTAGATCTGCTCCGTTATATTCATCCACCATTGGTTTTTCATTTTTCTTAGCTCACGTTTCAATGTGGCTTTGACCTCTCTGTATTTTCGCAAATAAGTTGTATGATCAGAATGATCTTCACGAAGTAAAGATTCATAAATTGTCTGTTTATTCATCAGCAATTGATTAATTTCAAGATTGTTGTCAAACCTGTCCTTTCTTATCCCTGTTGAAGCCAAGAATTTCAGCACCAGCATACATACATACATACATACATACATACATACATACATACAATTTCAAGATTGTTGTTGTCGAATTAGTCCTTGTTCTTATTCCATTTGAAGCCAAGAACTTCAACACCAGGAGAATAAACCTGAGTCTTAAAATTCACCTATGTACCATCAAATACAAGATTATCGAGCTTTTCCGACATACTCTTTTGAGCTTCAGCCAACTTTAACTTGTGACATAAATACAACTAGGCACCTTAACACCACCATGACGAACTTTCTTACAGACTCGTAGATTAAAGTTTCCTCTCACCAACTTGTGATCGGTGTCACAGTCAGCACTGCGCATGACACCAACAGTATATGCATCTCGAAGGTCGCATTGTCGAGATCTGATGAAGTCAATAAGGTGACCATGCTTTGAACATGGGTTTATCCAAGTAGCTTTATGCTTCAGTTTACGGTGAAAAAAGTGTTACAGATAGCAAGATTAAATTCTGAACACAGCTCTAGTAGCTTAAGGCCATTAGCATTCATGGTACCGATACCATAGCGGCCAAGCGGACTCCATGTCTCATAGTCTTTCCCAACACGGGCATTGAAATCACCAAGAATAACAAGTTTTTCATTAATTGGTGTAGATGCAACAACGGAGTGCAGAGACTCGTACAAACATAAGATGTCATTTTCATTTGCTTGAAGGGTTGGTGGATAG